>NC_056589.1:603378-747185 GCF_018340385.1 Cyprinus carpio | reverse complement strand
GCTTTTGGTGTTTGTCCTAGTAAAAAACAACACTATACATATTTTTCAGGTAGCTTTGCAGGACCGTTTCTTCACGTCTTTACGATTGTGTCAACCATTAAAAAACGTTATGACAATCCTTTTTTCCATTTGGTTGTATAATATCTCTTTCGTTCTTTCTTTTCTTTTTTCAATTTCTTTCTTTGTTTTTCAAAGAATCCTTTGCAAAGCAAGTAAGGGCACGGAATGACGCAAATAACTCGCATCGCATAACATATTAGATCCGTTATCTGTGAGGGCAATCCTAAATGTCAACACTCATACAGAAGCAGTTGTCTGGGAAATACATGCGAATATAATCCTTTGACATATTATAACTGTAGGTGTCCATCGGCTGCGCGGTTTTAGACTTCGACAAGACAACAGAGTGGTGATGTGGTTTCTGAGAGGCCCGTATGTCGCCTGTTTCTCTGTACTCCTTCCACTCTGCTCTCCAGCAGGGAACTGACGTGTGGTGTCTACGACTACACGAGCAAATTTCCAGCGGGGTGGAGAATGTCCAGTAGTCAAAGATCGGCGAGAACTGGGAAGGTGGGAATCGACATTTATTCACCTCATTTCTTACCAATTCAGTTAAGTTTTACCCCGAGACGCACTACTATGGTCCTGCGACCATAAGCACAGTAGGATTGTGCCGAGTATCACGTGCTGTTTGTTTTCTCCTGCTGTAGTGTTTTCCACTTTTCCTTGGCGCGGCGATGAAGTGCGCCGAAAGATTTGCCCTTAACAACTTGCGTAAAGTTTTCGGGAAAACAACTTTTTTCGATATCTCTTTGGGGGGGAGTTAGTATTAAGACGTGGTTTTCTGAGATGTTTTACAATGTTCGTAGCAGAATATTTACTGTGCTGACAGCAATATTTTGAAATATATTCTGTATTTATTGCAGACTGGTGGCGTCTTTGGTTGTCTATTTTTGTTGCATACTTTGCAAACATAAACGTTTGTTTATTTTCTGAAATGTCTTTTTAAACGGTAGTACTCCTTTAGTAATTATTCATATAAGCCGGTGGTTGCATTTCTATTTTGATTACTTAAATTAAACAATATTTAATATAATTATATTAATAAATCCCTGTTGTGTTCAGAACAGGTTAATGAAAGTTAGGGATGAAGCTCAAGTCTCTGCTGCAACCTTCATTAAAAAGAGTGAAGTCCAGAACACTAGTTTATGTATCCTATTAGAATTTTACATCAATTCTTTACTTCTCTCATCTGTTTTTCAAATTAAAATCTTATTGCTGATAAATCTTTGTATTGTACGACATAAAAAAAGTTAACAGTCAATATTGTTGTGGTAACTTAACTGGTTTTGAGAAGCAGGTATTTTTTTTTTTTGTCTTGTTTTTTTTTTCTTTCACTTTTGCCCGGCATAACTGAAATAGCTTTGTGTAGTTTTGTGGATTCAGCACAAGGCTTCTTTAAATTTCGCTGAAATGGTGTTGTTCCTGCAGTGTTGCGTCATTGTATGTATATATTCATGAATCATGTGCCTGTGGTAGGCAGCTGGATTGCATGTGTAACTTATTTTTGATCTGTCCCTGCAATTGTTTTTCTGTCACGTAAACTCACTATGTTGTTTTACTGTAAGCTGAATATGTGTAATGAACATTTCACACAAAACATGCCATATTGATGTCGGACTATCATCACATTTACCCCTTCTGGACATTCTCACTGTCTTGGGAACTGTTTTGTCTTCCCTTGCACATAGTTTTGCAAGTGCTTAGAAAAGCATCTCAGACTAAACTGTGGTTGTTCAGACTCATCGCATGTTGTTTCAGTCCTATGTTCAGAGAGCCGTAAAACGCAAAACTCTAAAAGCATAGGCATTACTCTAGTAGTTCATGTTGCTGTCCCTTGAGCTGACTTCTGTACGTTTGAACCTGCTGCCTGAATCTTGATAACTTCATTTTACTGTAAAGTGCGGAACACTTTGGCTGACTTCCGTTTTGATTTGACACCACATTTGAAATGGGTTTCCATTCGTGGGTTTTCAAATGCATAAACAAGTAGGTGAGAAACTGGGGTGTGAACAGTGCCCAGGTTTGAGGGTGCAAAGATTTGGATAATCCATGAGCACAAGAGTATGCCACCTGCCTCTTTTTTTTCTACTTCTGACTATGAATAAAGAGAGGTAGAAAACGGTAACTTGATGTTGGCACCTCCATATTTTTTTAAAACCAGTTGACCTGTTTTTAGGTCCATCTTAAATAATATATTTCTTAACCATAAAACAGATCTAAAGGAATAATGATGATCTCTTTGAGTTGTTGTTCCAACAAAATGCTGTTTTTAATAGAAGGTTTAGCATTATAAAGGTGGGAAATTATATTGTATCCGTGTATTACTTTTTTCCAATTTTTTTCATAAAGATAATTTTATAACAAGTGCAAAGTCCTCATTGGATTTTGAGCTCAGAGTTCTTCATGATTTCATAATGAGGACATGCTAAATAGGTTAGCATCATCTTTTTGCCACAATTGAGGTCTTAATGAATAAGACAACCGCTTGGTCTCTTCTGTGAGCAATGGTCCAGAGGAGACCGCAATCCTCTGATTGCAATTCCATTCTGGATGGGGTTTGGCTGAAAACTAAATCAAACGTGTAATCTTGCAGTAGTGACATGTTGTTCTTGGATTGTTTGTGGTAGAGGTGGGCGGTATGACAAAAGTTATTTTATCACCGTTTGATTAATTTTATATTATGGTAATTATATAAATAAGGCTCCCAATTGGCTGGAAGTTCAACAAAATATTTAATTGAATTAAATGTGAAAAAAAAGAAGTTTTTTTAAGTTTAAATCACTCATGTATTATTTTTGCTGCTTTTTAAGATAAGAAACGCACAGTGCAAAACCGGCTTTGTTGTTAAAGGTGCGGTCTGTAAGATCTTGACGCACTACGAAAGACTAAATAACCATAATAGTTTGGCAGATATCTTAAGAAACATACTTGTTTACTCTGAAAACAATGCTACAGTCAGTTATATCTCCTTGAAAATGAGTGTTCCGGGCCGGAATGTGTCGATCTCTGTTTTGGTTTGTGAAAACCCCCCACTGGCCAGGTTTACTCCGCAAAAATGTATTTCAGCCACCAACCTGTTGCCAGTTGGCGGAAACCACAGCTAGGGGCATTCATATCAAGTGCACTCGTTTCCTTTTTTGTGTCGTCAATCTGGCAACCTGCAATCAAGTCGAGGAGGAAGAAACAAGGAAAAAAAAAACCCGCCGCCAATTATTTTGAATTTGGACTGCAATACCTAGTTCAACAACCACTCGTGTCAAACCTGCATACAGCGCCTTTAATATGGTCTTCGGAAAGCGTAATACAAACTAATTTGATTATAAAAACTGTTAAATATTATTAAATGGATAGTGCAGACTATAAATCCTGATTGCATACAGCAGCATTTGAAGAGATAAAATAGTCTATGATTGATTAACCTGTAGATGTACATCAGCCTTGAAATCTTTATTTTAAAAGAGATAGCGCCAGTCCTTGATTATGATTATGAGCTATGCTCCAAGCCATCGTAAAATACTCCCTGTAAACACAAACCTCTGACCTCATTACATCAGTAGCTACCTTCAACAGCATTTAGGAGAACAACCATTCTGTTAAATGTTGCTGAAGAACTACGTTGCTTTGCAGAAGAATTATTTTTTTTAATTATTACATTTTTGTTGTTGTGTCTGAACATCAGTTAATTCTTTACTAATGCATCAAGCGCTATGGCTTGGCAACTGTAATCAACTAAACTCTGTATTGCATTGTGTATAACACCCCTAATTGACCATAAAATGTCACATTCTTCTTTGTCTTGACTTGTTTAGAGACACATCTCTGTGTGTTTTTCATTACTCCTTGTTTCGTCATCACTTAAGTAACGTAAATCTGTGCTGTTTTTTTTTTTTTTTAAGCACAATAATCAGTGAAGTTTGTGAAGAGAAGGTGAACCCCAATTTTTTTTTTAAGTATACAACTAATTGGTTCCCTTTTCAATTGCAAGCTGGCATGTCGTGTGGGCCCTGTAAGGCACATGGAAATGTCTGGTATGTGTTGTGTAACGCCTGCCATTCACAACCTATTAAATCTAGATTTTGACACACCCTCACTGACCACTTTGTGCATTTTTTATCAGGCCCATAGTTGCTGCTGAATCAATTCATCTTTTCCTAATGTAAGGTGTAGGGTTGCATTCACCCATCTTTGTCATGTTTAATAAGCACTTTCATATTGAACATAAGAACAAAAGGACTTATTCATTTGATTCATAGTCAAAATGTCATATTAGTGTTGGTGCAAAATGGACTGGGTCCTTTACTGTGAGTGAAAGAAGCTCATATTTGTAAACACACCATTGTGAACAGGATATTTGATGGTTAAAAATCCCCCAGAGCAGCTTATATTGACCACTGCTTTAAAAATGTGTATACACTGATGTCCTGAGTTCCCTGATACTAACATGTAATATTCTCTCAATTTCCTCTTGTAGGCACCTGTTGTAAAGTTCCTGCCAGAACCCAATGGTATCCCCATGTAACATAGCGAGGTAAAGCTGACACCCAGCCCACATATCCAGTGGCAATGGGTTTCAATTTGACAGGCCAGCCTCTCCGGGGGGCTGCCCCCTGTCCGGCCCAAAGGGAGTGTGGGAAAGGAGAGGCTTTCGCGTATGAGTTAGAGCCCGCCTTGGATAAAATCAAGCGTGAGAAAAGACACACACTCCGGCTCACAGCAGCTCTTCGCTAATTAATTCTCTTCCCAATCCAATGACACAAACATCCACTAGACCGCAATCGTAGAAAGACCTCATTGTGTTCTCCGAATCAGAAACACAAAAGGAAGAACAAAAAGGACAAATTTGAAGATATTGGATTTAGAGAAAACTGACCAAAGGAGGAGCTGGAAAAAGCTGCTTCTGGATGACAGTTTTGGAGTAAACAAAATGACAAGACCTTCCTCTCTGCTAGGTTGCAATCTCAGCGCATCGTATCCTGGAAGACATGCGTTCAACCCTGCTTCATTCCACTGGACTCCCACTCCAACACACGCACAGACTCCCATCTTCCCTCTGTTCCCTTCCCGAAGCCTCCGTGCTCTTTCCAGAATGGCTTTAGTCCAGCTTTATCTCCCTTTATTAGCCAGCCGACCCCGTTCCTCTCCTTTACGCCAGTCCAACCACCTGCTGCTCCTACTGTCTACCAACAGCCTGCCGTCACCCCAGAGCATGGCCAAGCTGTTTGACAAGATTGCCAGCACTTCAGAATACTTGAAGAACCGGCAGTGTCCTCCAGCATGGAAACCGAATCGGGAAGCGTCAAGTCCCTGGAGCCCATGCCTCAGCACTCAGAAACCTCCCAATATCAGCCGATGATTCGAGTGGCTGGACCTGGACCCACTCAACAAGCGCAAGGAGGTGGAGGCGAGAGGAGGCCACGCCGCACTGTATCGGGCTGCCCCTTTCACAGAGGAGTCTGGGACTGCTAAAGACCCATGGGATGCAGTTCTTCTGGATGAGCATGAAGTTGTGGATAATGGCAGTCCCTCAGTACAGGTGAAGAGCAAGGAGACTTTAGCCACCCAACCCAGAAGAGCATCAACAGGGCCCGCCGTAACAAGAAGCCAGTCCTTAAACATACCATGCAACCTCAACGGATCACAGTCCAGACAAACAAGTGTAAGAGGAACATCCTTTCTACTGACCCAGAACATGTTGGCAGCACTGTTTGGTTTAGAAGTGATTACCACATCCTCTTGTGGAGAGTTTAGAAAAACCTGCAGTGGGTGAGGGAGAAGTCGAAAAGGATCCCAGGCAAGGTATCATCAAATTCAAACCCCGTTGTGTCTAATGCCCACATAGATGAACAACTTAATGTATATGCGTGTTGTCAATGACATGTAGTCAGCAAAACATATTTTCGAAATCGAATAGACTGTAGCTGAATCAACTAGTCAACATTATAGAGTTTTAAAGAAAACTAAAATTTATTTTATTAATTAATATTTTAATTTGAGCATTGTGTTTTTGGGAATGATATATCATGAGCAAGATGCAGCGCAATAAAAAAAGTGTATAATGCATGTGTTTGTGAAAGACAATGGAAAAGTAATGCAGTAGAATGCAAAACATTCTGTATGAACTGCCCTTATGGCTGTAGCTGTCTCACTTTTCGGAGAGGGCTGTACCAGTCAAACAACTAAAGTACAGCGGTGTTAATAAAAATGTTAAAACCATGAAATCTAAATAAACTGACCCCACTAATTGAGTCCCTAAGCCCCTATTCAACAACAGTATTTTTATTGGTGTTTCTCATGACACTTGCATACATTTCTAGCCGCTTTAACAAGAAAGCAGCAGTGCTCTGTGAATATGACAGGCGAAGTAGCAGATAGTACAGAAGTTAAAAATGTGTGCGTATTGTTTTCTAATTATTATACCATACAACATTTTCTGCTAGGGGCGATTTGCATCTTTCATTTTGGTTTTGTTTGTCGTGGTTGGTTTCTTATCATATTCTAGACAAGTTCTGCTAGTGCTTAGTCTCTTTCATCTTACCACCGTTTTATCTAAACCTCTTGCTTTATCTATGGCCTTTCCTTAGAAATGTTGTTAACTGATTGCCAAAATAAAGAATTACTTCCTGAGAGGAATGTGAAACATCAAGTGAAACTTGTGGATTCTTATGAAGACCGTGTAAAAATGTGTTTTTCTCCAGAAATCCCACTTCCTGTTTCGGTATGGGTATTTTTTTTTTTTTTTTCTATTTTTCCTGTCTAGGACAATTGGCTGTTGACAGTACTTGAAGAATTAGTGCTGTAACTTCTACAACAGGGGACAGCTTTCAGCTAAGGATAAAATTAAGGGGGTCAGAGGGTTCAGGCTTTGCACTTCCTCGTTTCAAGTTTTAGGACTATTTATTATATTTCTGAGTCACACATCAGATCTAGTTCATACTCAAGTCAACACTCTGCTGTCCTAGTATTCTGTAGTAAATGGGCCTGTTGTCTTTTGTGTGTGTATGTCTATAGCGAGGACTGCTGCTGGTCTCATTAGCACAGACAAGCCCCAGCTAGCTGTTTTAGCCCCATGGGTTCTTCCCTGACATGCCTGTAGCGGGGCCGTGCAGCTCCCCGTTGCCATGGCAGCTCTCTTTCGGAGTCTGCAAAAGAGCAGTGGAACTAATCTGAGCTTTGGTTTTGGTGTACAGTTACTCTGCTTCACCACACACAACCACTAGATACTCTTATCTCAAGCCCTAGATATTTCAGCCCTTATCAGCACACACATCCAAAAGACCCTTTTGTTGTTGGGTCTTGGTGTAAGTGTAAGTTCTCTGTTGCCATTACTTTATGCTTGTGGTTAGGGTTAGTAGAAGAAATACTTTTTTTTAGCATATAGCATTTTTCAGGTCACGGCATTAATAAGGCAAATCCAGGTTATGCATTATCTCCTAATGTAAACAAATAAAGTATTGGTGTCAAAGGTGTGTGTGTGTGTGTGTGTTAAGTTTTAATTAATATTAACACAATAAAATGGAAAATAAAAAAGGAAATTAAAAAGAAATATATGTATATTATTAATATAATATTAAAATGTGTGTGTGTGTGTGTATTTATATGTAAAAAACATTATTTATATTTATATATATAAAAAACTTTTTAAAATAGTCTCTTATGCTCACCAGGGATGCATTTATTTGAACAAAAATACAATATAGTAAAATATTATTAAAACTTAAAATGAGTTTTGATCTCTTTTAATATTTAAAATTTAATTTATTCCTGTTATGGCCAGCCTTTACTATAGTATTCAGCATCACATGATCTTTCAGAAATCATTCTCATATGCTGATTTGCTCCTCAAGAATCATTTCTTATTATCAGTGTTTAAATGGTTTTAAAAAATCTTACTCGCCCTAATCTTTTGAATAGGTGTGAAAATAAACCTTGATTATATTAGACGTGGCAGGTTTGTTGGATTGTATTTTAAGGCCTAATGCACAGTTCCAATACTTTTGACATGTCTCACACCCATAATATGTGCCAAATAT
The DNA here is from genome assembly GCF_018340385.1 of Cyprinus carpio. Taxonomy (NCBI): domain Eukaryota; kingdom Metazoa; phylum Chordata; class Actinopteri; order Cypriniformes; family Cyprinidae; genus Cyprinus; species Cyprinus carpio. The sequence goes on along the minus strand of NC_056589.1, from coordinate 739,092 downwards.
GCCTGTGAGTGTTTAGAAGCAGCCGCATTTCAGTTAGACATCAATTGGACACTGAATTGAGTCCGTACTTGTTACTGCCGATATTGAAGAAAGACTGGAATCATTTGTCATTACTTTGACATCCCTAGTAGATACTGCGACCATGTGGTTTCTGTTGTGAGTGTGTTTAGAAATGTGCTCCCCTCTACGTGAACCATTAACTGACCAACAGATGAACCTACATGCTGAAATGATTTTTGATTTATGTCAATGTAATTAGATTCATAAATAGAGCTTTTAGTCGCAGTTTACCATCGAGCACTCTGAAATATTAGTGAAATGTTAAATCATCTGACGGAAGTTAAGTCATATTTATTTAGTGGAAGTATTGTTAGGTCATTGACTCATTAGGGACCAGGGTTCCAGTTCATTCATATCCGTATTCTTAGCAACAATAGTGGAGAGGAAGTTGCAGTTGCTGTGAATTCTATTACACACAAACGTAGATGATAGTGGAATTTTACTTATATTCTTTGAATTATTTCTTGGCAGATCCCTCATAAACTTTTAACCTGAGGAAAAGGTCTGTTTGGACTGGGAGAGATTGCATTTAGGGCGGCCAGAACTGTAAAACCATAGCTCTAAGCAAAAGCGGATGAATAATTTGTGAATGTGTGTCACATGGCGTCTCATTTTTCTCTAAGGTTAGGCCTAGAGCTTTGGCCTAGTAAACAGCTAAAGAAACCATCATCACATCCGATGCTTATATGCATTACCCACAATGAAACATGTGACCTGCTCTTTTTGTCTATATTGACATTCTTGATTATAACTTTGATTCCACTTATGGTGAATGTTTTGGAGGCAGATGTTTCATTAGAGACCATGTTAAAAGAAAATATCACAAAATAATGCCTAATCCACTTGTTATACTATTGAGATTACATTCATATACTCTTTCTTAGCATGTGAGCCATTATTGAACTGAATATACCTTTAATTCCATGTTGATGTTCCTTTTTGACCTATTTCCTTCCTGAAGGAAGTCTCTTTTTTTTGCCAATTTCTCTTTGCCAATCCAGACATTCTTCACATTCTCAGTATCCTCTCACCAAACAAAGACGCGTCTCATTCCACAATGAACTGGGATGTTAATGTCATCAATCTATTGTTATATGTCTATTTGTTACCCCCGGTACACATAATACAAAACTGTACATAATTTTAGTTTACAACATATATTTAACAAGTGATTTCCTATGTGTAGAACACCATTAGTGAAAGTGAATGTATAGTATAATAGGCCAAATGTCTGCTCATCAGTATAACCATGGCTTCATGTCTGTCTATTTACAGGTCTATAAAGGAAGTACAAATGCACTCTCGAAGTACTCCATTTTACAGGGAAATGAAGCCCAAAATCTAGAAGTCGTAGCATTCTGTGAAGACATTTCAAAGTGAGTTATGAGTTGTTGTTGTTGTTGTTGTTGTTTTTTTTGGCAAATTTTGTTGAATTGACTGGTAAACGGGATAACTCAGAAAAAAGCAGGTCCCGCTACTACAGCTGTGTTGTTATTCTGATATCAGAAGGTCCCAGGATACCTGAATCAGCACTGTAATGTTGGATACTGTATGCCAGGAAGATGAAGACCAAATACAAAAATGCCTCAAAACCTCATATGTAGACCTCAGACAATACTGCTGACAAGTGAAATGCAGGAAGTATACAGCTGTGTGTAGCCCATGTAACAATGGGAGCTAATACCTTGTTTTATAATAACATCACACACGCAAAGAGAGCATAAATATCAAGATTAACAATGGACTTGAGACTGAACCTTGTGGTACACCATATTTACCTGTGTTAGGTCTTTGTTTACCCAAAGTGTTGTCATATGTCTTTGCAGACTGAGGTTAAAGTTTCCACATGTCGACCTGGCTACCAATCCTGGATATGTTCTCAGCCCTGTGATCACTCAGAGGGATGCAGGAGGGGACAGAGGGAGCAGTGTTAAAGTATCCATTGAGATTTCTGATTCTCAACAGCCTGTAACTTTCACTTGTGATGGTAAGCAGTTCTTTGTGACAGTGAATTTAGTCATTACAAAAAGCTTTTGACAATGAAAATGTTTTATATGAAAATTGTTATGCTAACAGCTAAGGCAGTTAAAGGAACACTTCACCCAAAAATACAAATTCTGCGGAAGAAAGTTAGTCATACAGGTTTGGATTGTCATAAGGGTCGATAAATTATGACATAATTAAAATTTTGGGGTGAACTATCCCTAATAAATAGCTTATAATGTCACATTTTCTGATGAATCTGCCGTGATCTGAATGTAAGCTTCTGCTATAAAGAAAGCCATGAACAAATAAAGAAGCCACGACACAGCACCAGCAGCATTTCTGCTGCGACACAATCTCTTTTTTACGTAACTGTCTTATTCGTGCCATCTGCTCAACAGATTCTTCGACCAGGGGTCTTCTTCTCATTTTTCAGCTTGCATGTCACATTGCCATGGTTTTTTACTGAGGTACTACTTGTCTGTGGTCCAGGCACGGAAAGTCCTTTTCATTGAGTTGTAGTGGCCTTGGCTTCAGTTCCCTGTGAAACCTGCGGCCTATGTTCTGAAGACTACCGGGCCTCTGTTTTTTTTTGTGCTGAGTCTCTGACCACCTCACTCCTGGGCAGGAAATCAAGACTGGCCCTTTTGTGTTTGAAGAATTTTTTCTGTGTTGTTACTGCCTAAGCCCCATAGCTCTTTTTTGTCCTGGATAAATCCAGCATAGACTGTGATCTTAGGAAGGGAAAAGGGGGCACAGTGTTTTATCGGGCCCCTGAGTGTTGCTTCACAGACAGCTAATATATTAATACAATATATATATTAGCTAGCTTTTTCCTCAAGTCCACACCATAGGCGGAGTTTCACTTTTATGCGTGGGACCCATAAAAAGTGTCTAGCAGATGAGATGAAGCCACGACGAGCAATTTTTTTTTATGTTCTACATTTCAGGATTTATGTAAACACATTATTCTATATTAAAAAATAACATTTATAATGTACAACTGCTGTACAAAGAGTAAAAAAAAATGCAGAAAAGCCCCCTCCTCTTTTTCCAAATTGTGTAGCTATCTTTCTCTCTCATTTGCTTTTTTATGGTAAATTTTCAGTCAGAATCATTGTATGTGTGCTAGATCAGATCCAGTTTCTTATTCTTCACTCATAACTGAGGAACTTATTTCTTCTGACTAGCCGAACTCAGAGCCCTGCATTTCAGCCCGGGCCTGACCGGACCCCCAGCTTTTTTTATGCCCCTTGGGACTGGCTGGGCTTCGGGCCAATTTTTCAAGTCATAGTTCTGAAGCAGGCCGGGCCTCAGGCCTGTTTTTGGCTTCTCCTTATTTTTATATTTAGACAGACATCCATCAATTGAGAAAAAAAAAAATTTGCTACGCTGGTGGAAACAACACGAGACTGTCGACCGTGACTGTCAAGGGCGGCTCGACGGTGTTGTTAGTGTCCCGCAGCAGTATGTATGGTGTGTGCTGTCAGCACAGCTGAACAGTTCTGCATTCAAATGCACACAATAGCCTTAAAGGGATACTCAAACCCAAAATGAAAATTTTGTCATTAATTACTTACCCCCATGTCTTTCCAAATCCGTAAAAGCTTTGTTTGTCTTCGGAACACAATTTAAGATATTTTTGATGAAAACTGGGAGGCTTGTGACTGTCCCACTGACTGCCAAGTAAATTACACAGTCAAGGTCCAGAAGAGTATGAAAGTAATCGCACCGTATCATCAATCTGCCATCAGTGGTTCAACCATAGCATTATGAGGCAACGAGAATACTTTTTGTACACGAAGAAAACAAAAATAATGACTTCATTCAACAGTTCGTCTCCTTTGTTTCTCTCCGCATCACCGTAGCGGCATTTTGGAGAACATCTGCTGACACGCAAGCAGCTTACACTCTTCTGTGTCAGCCCGCGCTACACAGATGCGCTGTTTTTCGTTTCAAATCAAAGCGTAAATACACATAGAGCTACCCTGGTGCGGCTCAGATTCGCCAAAATGGCGTTACGCTGCTTGCATTATGTGGATGTTCTCCAAAATGGGCGCTATGGTGATGCGGAGAGACAAATTGTTGAATAAAGTCGTTATTATTGTTTTCTTTGCATACAAAAAGTATTCTTAAAATTACACAAGTCTCTACATAATGTTACGGTTGAACCACTGATGGCTTTCTATAGATATATTTATTAGGGGTGTAACGGTACACGTATTTCATACCGAACTGTTTCGGTATGGGTCTTTCGGTTCGGTACGCCATAAGTGTACCGAACGAATACAGTTTTGTTTTTTTTTTTTTTTTTTTTTTTTACAAATAATATGGCGGCTTTGACAGACTTTGATGTGGCATGACAGATCTCTGCACAAACTCTGCCTTGGAGAGCTGCTTCTGGGACGGTTCAGAAACGTGCTGGTGTAATCCCAACACAAGCACTGACTAGAGCGGCCGCGATCAGCTCCGGTTCCCCTGTCTGAGCCGTGACGCCCCACAGATTTATGAAGAGTGGAGCTCGAGTGAACACGATTATTCCTTCCTCTGTACTACTGGTTTTAACGCGAATAAACATAACTGAACATCCCATGCCTAAACAATTTATTTTAAAAATTTTTTTAAAATTGAATGTTGATCATCTATTTAAAAATAAAAAGTATATTTTGGTTAAATTTGTTAGGGCCTAATTGTAACCTTATAATGTAAAAGGGCTCCCTATAGTTTTAAGCATAAGCTGAGGTAGATTTTTTTATCACTAAGAAAACTATAACTGAACGTATTTAAAGAAAGAGTAACTTGTTCAGTAAACCATAAAAAAAAAAAAAGTTTAGTTTTTCCCCCTGCTGTACCGAAATAATACCGAACCATTCATATTTGTTTACTGTTACACCCCTAATATTTATCATGTCTGTTAGGCATGTATTCGCTGAGTTTCGGTTCATTTTTGTGAAGTTGTTTCTGTTCAAGACAAGCTGAAACAGTAGTATAAGCTGTTTTTGGGGAGAAGGGGGAAAAAAGACGTGCTTGGGCCGGTAATTCTCATAAGCTGTCGGACACGGGCCAGGCTAGGGCCTAAATCTGAGCCCCGTGCAGGGCTCTAAGCCGAACCAACGGGCACCGTGAGTGCAAGCTGCAGACAGTAGTCTGAAAAAGTTTGGATATTTGTCCTTCCGTAGCCTACTTCATCTTTAAGTTTCTCTAAAGTGATCGGCGATGTGATTGCACATTTCACAAGTTCCATTTCAGCTGTCACAAGCTGAGGGTGAATCTTAAGGCTTGCGTACATGCTTAGAAGAGGACTGGTGCCGTTTTTCTTTACAACTGAATACTGTTTCACATGCCACACTCGAGGTAAAGCTTCATGTGAAAATCGCCTGTCCAATTCAGCCAGCAGTGACTCAGTCCAACCATTTTTTTGTAGGCATTTTTTTTATTTAACAAATTTCCATTATTCAGGAAAAATAATGAACTAGAGTCCTCTTTTAGCCTATCGTGACAAGTCAAGAATCATGATGAGATCGCGGCTCGCAAGGATGGGGGCTTAAATATCGTAGAAATTAATTTAGCCCAAAACGTACTTTATCAACTAAAATAACGAGATAATACAAATAAAATGAGAAAATTAATTATCTAATTTTGATATTTTATTCATAACTCAGACAAAATCATGATTGGCTCAGCCCTCCTTAAACTCCGCATATGGTCCACACTGTTCTTGATTGTTTTTCCTCATAAACTGACCCCTGTTTGTTGTGTTTAGATCAAGAGATTTTAGATCCTACCAAATTGTTCGTAACAATATTCCTGTGTTCCATTTACATTGGTCAATAAAGTAATGCTTTTTCTGTTACTTAACTTTCCTAATCCATGCAGTGAAGCACGATACAGCTAAAATGATGGGCATTCCATCTCATTGCATGTCAGTGCTGGCTGTCTGAAACGTCAAAGAAGAAAAAGAGCTTTTTGAGGTTTTCCTTGGTTTGTTTAAGTGGAGGAAAATGCTTAGCTGTGTGATGTTATTAAAGTTAGCAATCCCAGACATTCTTGGCATGAAAGACAAGGCAAATTAAGCTGAGGAGGTGACTAGGGTTTGAATGTGTGGAATACGAAGGCTTTTCCAGTATAAACTCAGATCAAGTGTCTCAGTTTTCTGATCTCTGGATCAGACCTTCTCCCTTATCCTTTTCAAATGTAGGTACATCCATTTGACAAAAGGTTTTTATTGTGCATATATGGTCTGATGTTCTACTCTAGCCTTTCAGCATTTTTCCATGGCTTCCTTATGGCTGTAGAATTCTTGCCATTTAAGACCAACCACACTCTCCTGACATTCCAGCACCATGTGTGTTGCTGTAGTGCCACGAAAAGAGGATGGCAGAGGAGGAATTTTACTGGCATCCCACAACCCTTCAAAGCAACCCCAAATCCACCACAAATTAGGCATGACCATCAGAAAAACACGGCAGACATGAAGAGTCCAGGCCAAGCACAGCTAACTTACTGTAATCCAGCCCTAGGCTTGGAGTTTGTAGAGAGGATCATTCCAAAGAGGGGTGTGGGGCATGTTATTGCTGCAGCCTGGGGTGACCATGAACAATATGTTGGGTGTCATATTTTTGCTCTGACACAGTGAAACTTCTCATGCCAAATCCATTTCTTGTCATGGTTTTCGATCTCAATGAACCAGAAGTAGTCTACAATTAGTTCAGAGGTCCTTTTCCAAATGGCACCCTCATTCCACGCTGTCCTCCAAGTCAACACTGTACTGCATGAACTGTTTGGTAATAGTCCATTGTAAAGCCAACACCAGTGCACGCTTTGCAAAATGGTGCATAATGCTAGCCACATCGTTTTTACATTTTGTGCAAGATCAGGCAGACGGCACCTGTTCTCAATACATGGATATCTTTTTCCTTCATGTTTTCTGTGTTTCTTTCCCCAGTGAGTTCTCCAGTGGATCTGCTTATAATGCAGGCTTTGTGCTGGGTCCACGATGACCTGAACCAGGTGGACATCAGCAGCTACGTTCTCAAGGTCTGCGGACAGGAGGAGGTTTTACAGAAGTGAGTCCTTCAGTTAACATCTCTCTTTCCTTTTTGCTGGCATTCTGTCGTATTACATAAACAAGTCCCCTGCCAACATTCCTTGAAAACGGGGTTATTTTGCTTCCTTGTTTCCTTTTTACCCACACCATTGGAAGAGCAGAACCAACAGTTCTAGGGGAGGGTTTGCCTGCCCTAATAAGGAACAGAGGGAATGGGCAAAAAACAAATAATTCCAAGCTTTAGGAAGAATTGAGTCTGTAATGCAAGGCATCCTCCCTAAGTTACTGTGGGTGTCCCATGTTATTCATGTGCAAAGTTTTAAAAGCTCTTAGTTTCTCATTATGCTAAGGTATAGTTCTTCAGAGTCTGGCTCAATGCTGACTATCTAGCCCACACTAGACATTACCAACCTGATACTGCCTTCCAAAGCACAGTCATCCAGGACTCATCCACAACCAACCAATAATCATATACTACAAACTAAAAAAATAAAAACACAATAATTATTTATATAAATATACAATGCTTTTCATATATATTTCATGTAAAAAAGTTTGGTGTTGGTAATATATATTTTTCATGGTTTTTTAAAAATGTCTATTACAATATGTCTCTTAGCAAGGCTTAATTTATTGATCAAATATACAATAAATACAGTAATATTGTGAAATATTATTACAATTCAGAATAACTGTTTTCTATTTGTATATATTTTAAAATTTAATTTATTCCTGCTTTGGTAAAGCTGAATTTTTGGAAGTCATTACTTCAGAAATCATTCTAATATGCTGATTTGGTAACATTTCTTATTATTATTATTATCAGTGTTGAAAAGTTATGCTGCTTAATATTTTTGTAAAGTTCAAAAGAACAGCATTTATTTAAAATATTTTTTGTAGTGTTATTAATGTCTTTACTGTTTTAATGCATCCTTGCAAAATAAAAGTATGAATTTCTTTCAAACAAGATCTTAATAACCCCAAACTGTAAAATGGTAGTTATTATTAGAGTTATTATTAGTAGTATATAAATTTGAGATACTATTCAGTTATTCATTGATTAATTCAGTTATTGTTACTTTTGGCTCTGGCCCATGTCTGAAGCATCTTTAACATTATCTTCCAGTAAACACAGTCTGGGCAGTCATGAGTACGTGCAGAACTGCAGGAAGTGGGAGACGGAGATCAGACTACAGCTCCTTTTTCTTAGCACAATGAGAAGGGATCTGGCCCGAACGGTAAAACAATTACAAACAATAGAAAAAATAATTAGAAACTAGTTGTTCACTGCACTACTATCTTCACATGTTATAAACAGAAATATTTAATGGATAAATCTTCAGTGGGTATAGAAAAGAATCAGCCCCCTTTAAGATAATCACAATTTGTTGCTTTGCAGATGAAGATGGACACAGTTTGTGTTTTATTCAGCAGTATTTACTCAGTACAACTTATAACATCCAAGTGAAAGAAACAACACTAACATATCAAAAAATAAACCCCTTGTGTCAGTATTTTGTTGAACCACCAAAAGGATCAACCCCTTGTGTCAGTATTTTGTTGAACCACCTTTAGCTTTAATTTCAGCCTTTGGTCTGTTAGGATATGTCTCTACTAACTTTGCACATTTAGACATTGCAATATTTGCCCACTCTTCTTTGCAGAACTGCTTGAGTTCAGTTCAATTTTATGGTGACTGTTTGTGGACTGCAGTCTTCAAGTCATCCCACAGATTTTCAATGGGGTTTAGTCTGGGCTCTGAGTAAGCCATGCAAGGACATTCACCTTTTTTCACTGTGTGCTCAGTTTTGCTGTGTGCTTTGGGTCATCGTCATGTTGGAAGGTAAACCCTCTTCTTATTGACAACTTTCTGGCAGAGGGCAGTAGATTTTCCTCAAGAATTTGATGGTATCTTGTGCCCCAGTCCCTGCGGCAGAGAAACACCCCACATAACAGGACATTACCACCTCCATGCTTTACTGTAGGAATGCTGTTATTTAGATGGTGAGCTGTACAAGGAGTGTCTTTTTTCTTGCAACCCTCCCAAACAAGCCACAATTCAATTTTAGTCTAATTTTGGTAAATCTCAGTTGTGACTGCATGTGGCCTTTCTTGAGGAGTGTCTTTTTTCTTGCAACCCTCCCAAACAAGCCACATTTGTGGAGAATTTGTAATACTGTTGTCACATAAACACAGTGACCACTCTTTGTCATAAATCTGCTTCAGAGTTGCTGTAGGCCTCTTGGTAGTCTCTCTGAGCAGTTTCGTCTTGGCTCTTTCATACAGTTTGGAGTGACGTCCTGATCCAGGGAGGGTCTGTGTTGTACCAAATACCTTCCACTTCTTAATAATAGACTTCACTGAGCTTCTATTCATTGATAAAGCCTTTGAAAAAATGTTGTATCCATCTCCTGACTTGTACCTGTCCATAAATAAATTCCAGAGATTTTTTGACAGTGCCTTGCCACCCATAGTTGATTGTTTGCTTCAGTTGCACTACCAAGGACTGAAATGCTCCAGGAAAGCTCTTTTCATGCTGAGCTAAACAAATGACCACAGCTGTGCCATTGAGAAGGTGATTAGCTATACCTTATTGAATTTACAAAACATAAACTGAATTCATTTTATCCTTCAAAAAAACTTTTTCTGACATGTTGGTGTTATATCTTTCACTTGGCTGTTATAAGTTGCACTGAGTAAATACAGCTGGATAAAACAGAAACTGTCTTCATTTTAGGCTGCAAAGCAACAGAATGTGATTATTTTCTATACCCCCACTGTATGTTTTCTCTTTGTATACTAACAGGCAGAAGATGACATCTCTCCCATTGTCTTGGAGAAATACCTTGGTCTAGTGGAGAGACCGTTTAAAGAGGCAGTCACAAGGTAGGAATGTGCTCCATCTTATCTCCTGCCCCTACCAAAGGCTAGGAAAGCCATGGGTGGCCTTTGAAGTCTCTGATTGTGCTTTTTGATTTCTCATTCCTTTGCATGTTTTTTTCTTCTCTAGAGAGGGTCTTTCTGAATACCTAGAAGGATATCATAAGCAAGTCCATCTCTGCCTTCAGAATGAGGTAACTTATTTCTCAAACACATCAAGCTTATACTTTATGAAAAGAAATAAAGAAGTGCTTAAAATGACTTTAGTGTTTCTCACTTCCAATCTCTCACTGTGTTTCTCTCTCTCATTAGAGCACCCTGTATAAAACAGTGGACAGTGTGGTTCAGTCTGTTAAAAATCTGTGCTGTGCTCTGGATGAAATTGAGACACCAGCCATCACTGATGCAATCAAGAGGTTCAAACGCTCTGTCAACCTTCCTAGAACACGTTCTCCAGAGGTCAGAGAACATTCAGTGTAACTGTAATTAAAACTGTAGCTGATACTTATAAAACAGTCACTATTTTAATGTTATGACAGAACTGGTTGTTGATAAATGGCTGATATTATAGTTCTAAACTAAAATAAATCTGTTACTTTAAAGGTGCTGAATGTAGGATTGAAACAGAGTGGTTGAACTAGGTATTGCAGTCCAAATTCAAAATATTGGAGAGGGTTTTTTCACCCGGCCCCTCCTCCTCAGACTTGACGCACACATAGGTTGCCAGATTGACGACACAAACAGGAACGTGCACACGATGAATGAAATTAAATATGCTGTGTTTTGCCAAAATACATTTGGGTAAACTGGCAGTGGGCGGGTTTCACAAACCAAAACAAACACCGACATTCATGGCCTGAACGCACATTTTCAAAGGAGAATAACTGACTGTAGCATTGTTTTTCAGATAAACAAGTATGTTTCTTAAATATCTGCAAACATATTATGGTATTTTTATGCTTTAGTAGAGTCAAAATCTTACATACAGCACCTTTAAATTGTAAAACTGAGTTAAGGCATCACAACATTATTAGGGGTGCACGATAAATATCGGCCGATAATTAATGCGCATGACATCAGTAAAGCCGTTTCTCGATTAGAGAAACGGCTTTAGCCGAATTTACCGCTGATTAGAGAACCAGTTTTACTGACAAGATGTGCATTAATTATCGGCCGATATTTATCGTGCACCCCTAAACATTATAATACAGTATAAAAATTGGATGTTCATTTTGAGATCCACTAAATATTAACCTTATCTAACCTTATTTAATTAAATTATTAGTATTTTGTTATTTTTCCAATGCATTATACATTAATACACTAATGTTATATATCCAACATTAAAAAAAAGTGAATTAATTAAAAACAGTCTAAACCACAGCAATTTTTAGTCCTTATTTAGAATTTTCTGTTTACATATTCATTCAAAGAGCACTGTTTTTTTTTTTTGGGGCAGGCTGGTGCCACAAGTTCAGCATCTACAGGTTCAGCTAATGGTAAGCTCAGCTCCTAAAGTCATCTCAATGTTCTTCTCTTTTAAATGCTTTAATACTTCATATGCACAGTCATCTCCAAGCAAGCCCTTTTGGTGGTTATTTCCCCCTGAAAAAGTGTAAGCACTGTGGCTTTGTTATGCTATCAAAACTTTGCTCGGATGTTTTATTTTTCATGATCCAGTCCACTTTCATATTCAAAACTAACCATTCTGTATATTATTATTAGTAGTAGTAGTAGTAGTAGTAGTATTAAAGTTTACTCTATTTGAGCATATTATGTCTTCAGTGTAGTGATGCTAGTGGGGCAGAAATTATAAACATCAACATTATATCCGTGAACTTTCTTTTGGGAGCAAAAAAATGTTTTGCAGCCTTATATATTTTTTTTGTACATGATTGTATGGGTCCAAAAATTTGGGATGTGCTGTTTCTTGTTCACCTATGCTTTACTCAGCTTCTTGTGATCCCCAGGTTATGCTAGCTCAGTGGAGGAGAGTTTAGCCGGACTCACAGACGCTGTGTTTGATCTTGCTAAGCTCTACCTGAGGTCTTTCTGTTCAACTACTCCTGGTTGCACGATGGAAGAGGACAGGAGGGACAGCAGAGAGGCCTCGGGCACCACAGAACACCTGCAGTTCACTCTGTTTGCCGTTCATGGCATTCCTGCTACCTGGGTCAGCAGGTAAGCACTGTGGCCCTTTCAGTGCTTGTGAGATGAGTGTTTCTGAAGCTGGTATAAGCTTTAGCTTAATACTTTCTTTATAAAGAAATGGATTTTAAAATAAATCCATTTTCCCTTCCTGTTTTGGCATATCGAGCCCCGCAGTCTAAATAAGCACTAAACACTGTTTAATTCACTTCAGACTGATAATGATTTTGTTTAACAAACTCACAGCCAAGGTAAACTTCTCAACTACTTTCAAAGCACTGCCTTAGTCCATATTCCTTCCACTGTTATTTCCTCCTAGATAATTTGAGTAATTTTGGGTCTGTGTTCTTTTGGAGCAATCAGCCTCAGTAAATTATAACTGCATCATTCAACATTTAACCCAACTTGGAGAGCTTAGAATTGTGTTTTTCCAATCACTACACACAAAAGTAACTGTATTTAACATTCTTTTGAAATGGCCACCTTTGAAAAATGTTGCAAGGAATGAGGGCTGTGTCCTCTGATAATGAATATTTGGAGGGGTTATGATGTTGCTGATGATCTCTTATTACTAATGCTGTGCAGTACAGCTAAATATTTTAATCTTTTTGACATTCCGTATATATTTTGAAACGTATGAATTTGTTCTTAAATGGCCTAAAATTTTGATTTATTTATTTTTGATCCACATGAAACTTAATATATAGTGTGTGTATATTCCGTTCAGAAGTTTGAGGTCAGATTTATAATTTTACAAAAGATTTTTATATATATTTATTTATATATATATGTTTTGTTTGTTCTTATAAAAAAACAATTCAACAAAAAATCAAACAACAAAAATTATAACATTCTACACAAAAAAATCAAACAACACTAAAATTTACAACATATCACAGTTTCCACAAAAATATTAAGCAGCATAACTGTTTCCAACATTGATAATAAGTAATGTTTCTGGAGCACAAAATGGGCATGGATTTAACATTAAGAGAAATTTTACCAACTCCAAACTTCTGAAAATTCAACTTTGACGTCACATGAATAAATTACAACTTAAAATATATTAACATAGAATACAGTTCTTTTAAACTGTTATAATATTTCACAATATTACTGCATCAAGCAGTCCTAAGCAAAAAAAGATTTAACATTAAGAGAAATTTTACCAACTCCAAATTTCTGAATAGCAGGGTGAGCATGTCTATATATGTATAATACATTAAAATAGTTGATACTTTATATCATCAAGAGAGTTTACTCTTATGGAACTTATTTGAATAATAGTTTGTTGAAGTCAGTGGGTTAATCTTTGTTTTAGGCGTTACTGCATAGCTTGCTTTATCTCTAGCTCTCTTTATCTAGCCTCAGCAGCAGCACTTCTCTGCCGTGGCTAAAATAGACTTGTCTGGTGATTTCCATAAAGAACAGTGAGAGCAGGAAGATCTGCTCAGAGAGAGGGGTGTGGGTGTGTGTTTGGAGGCAAAGCAGGGTCAAAGTTCTGCACCACTTGGTTCTGTATTTTGATCCAGTTCTCTAGAGGGCGAAGCTTTTATTTGTTACTAATTTCTCCCTTGAGGATACTTTCTACCACAGTGCTTCATCATGGAGCCTATTTATAGCAGTATGAAAAATTTCCATAGACCACACCAAAAGAGATTCAAAATATGGATACTTGTGCCATCTATAATCCTAAAAACTTTCAACTTTTTATTGGCTGTGTTGAAAAAAAGAAAGCACATACTTTGCCATCATTTGAAACATTTCTAAGAAATATTTGAATGAATATATGCAAACCATTTTTGTGTAAACTGCGCATAAAACTAAATGAAAATAGTGTTTAATAGTGTGGTCGTCTTGATTAATTTATATCATATTCAGTCAAAATATAAGTACAGTACAGGCCGATATTTTCTTCCCTTTCTGTGCTGTAGAGTAATTTGTCCTTCCTGTATTTCAGTTTTGAAAAATACTACCTGATGTGTGCCCTGACCCACAACAACAGGAATCTCTTCAAGCCTGTCCAGTCCAAAAAAGTGGGAACATACAAGAGTTTTTTCTACCACATTAAATGGGACGAATTGTAAGTGTTAATGCCCCTTAAACATGCTGGCACGCCACTTCCTGCAGTTTTTAGTATTAGAGGGAAATCAGTGAGATTGCTGCCAGTTTCTGCTGTTGGTGACAACTTCCTCTGTTTCTTTAGGATCAATTTCCCTATTGCAGTGGCGCTGTTGCCACTGGAGGCCATGTTGAGTCTTTCTCTCTATGGGGTTCTCAACCAGAATGCGAACAACTCGCCAGATTCCAACAAGCAACGGAAGGGTCCAGAGCTTTTGGGAAAAGTCTCCATGCCTCTGTTTGATTTCAGAAGGCAAGTCATAAAATAATGTTTTTTTCCCAGTAAGTAATAAATCAATTATTCAGTGTTCATAATGCCTAAATGGATCCATAAACATCTTCAGTGTTGATGACTGAAAAGTATGTAATCACTTCATTACCTCTTTATGTAATATCTTGAAGGACAAAGAAAACACATTATGTAACAATGGCTATGATAAAATGACAGATTTATTGTGGGAGGTTTCATAAAATTATGACTCTCCAATTTATAATTACAAGTTAAACAAAAAATTAAACAGTCAGAATCTTGTAATTATGACAATTCCTATATGACAGCACAACATTACCACTGTATATTGGGACGTCTGTGATAGTTTAATACATTTGAGACTGCAGTATAATAAGTAATATAAACATAACTTCATGCATTTTGTGTTTTTAGGGTGTTGTCAAGAGGTAGCAAGCTGCTAAGTTTGTGGACGTCTCCTCAAGTCCTTCAGCCTGGAGCTGCAGGCAAGGGGAAGAATCCTTCAGAACGGATCATACTGCAGGTTCTTTTATTTGCAGGTTCTTTTTTCCATCTAGTGTCAGTTGCTCTTCACTGACATTGATTCACACTTAAATATCATTGTCTGACCATGCACAGGTTGACTTCCCCAGTCCAGCGGTGGACGTGCTCTATGTTGGTCCTCAGGAGAACGGCTGCCCAGACCCTCAGTCTCTAGAGCCACTTGATCTGGGAGATCGAAGTGAGATCGAAAAGCTGTGTGCACGAGCATCTGCTTTTGGGTAAGTTTGCATCATTAAAAAGACCTTGTGGCAAAATGTGGATTTGCATTTCATGAAGAAAATACCAGTTCTTGCTAAATAATAGTGGTACGATTTTAGGTAGGATTAGTTTGTAGGCTTTGATTCGGGCTTTTTGGTAAATCCCTAATCAGAATATTTGATACAGTTACAGTGCCATGTGCTTCCTGTCTTGTTCATTTCACAATAAGCCTAAGTAGCATATGAGCTGAACATGATTTCTGATATGGAGGATAAAAGAGCCTTTGAGAGCATTATGTAATTGAATCAGTTCCGCCTAGTTACTCCAATTATATGGATCCCCGTCAGCTTGCTTATCCTATTTAAGGGTTTTAATTGAATTGAGAATGAAGTGATTTTGAGCTTCTAAGTGTATAAAAACATCTATTAAATAGACATGGACATCATTAAGCCAATTCACAACACTCTAAACACTAAAAATACAGTGAACATACACTGATGCTGCACTTTTTCAGGTTCAAAAGAGGATGATTCATTTAAAATAGAAAGTTTATTAACAATGTAAAAGTCTGAGCCTAGAAAAAGGGATTCACTTCTTTTTGTCCAAACAGGCATTATTTGATTCTCATCTGTCTTCTTCTGTATGTACAGGACAGTTTGTGAGTCGCAATGTTTATTTACGGTTTCATATGAATAACTTTTTAGAGGTTTTCTTGTAAAGATAGCAAAAGCGAACTTGATTCTCTGCAATAACAACAGACTTGAACTGCTTGTGACTTCAGAATAAATCTCTATTGATAAGGAGACATTGCAGCTGAAAAGCAGACAGTTGTCAGGCCTTGTTTAGTATGCTCTGCTGAAAATGCACCGCTCCGATGTAAAACAGAAAGCTCAGTCAGCTTTAAAACAGCCACACAACACTCAGCCTCAGCCGGCGGGCAGCTCTCCGTGCTCATTTTGTGAGCATGTCTCTCTGAATGTCCACCAAGTGCCAACAGCTGCCGGGCTCCCAGCTTCACTGGCCATTTGCAGACACATTTAAGAAGTGTGATTCTTTCCTGTGCCTCTTATCTCTGGATCAGGACTAAATCTTACTTTATGGTTCTTGGATTAACGAGTTAGAGTGTCTGCTTCGTGGGTTAGTTTTAAGTCCACAGGAAGTACCATCATTTCTAGAATAGAATTTCTGAAACGTACTGCAACTTTTATTCCAAAGTGACTTATGTAATGAATTTTACATCAAGCATGCAAAACATGCGCAAAGCACACACATTTGGTATCGTGCCCATTGACAGAGGTACTTGAGCCCAAGTTTATTTGTGCAGCTGATTTTCCACATACCGTCTTTCACTTTAAACAAATTCGTTTAGGCTTTGCGTTTATAATTAATGTTTAGACTATAATTTGTTTTATACTAACATTTTTCTGTACTCTTTTCCGGTTCTATTCTGGAATGAGGGGCAGTGAAATTTACATTTTTACATTATACATAGTGTTTATAATGTTTGTAAAAGTGTTGCTTTATTTATGAGTATTTTACATTATTTCAGTTTTTTTTTTTCCTCATCAGTGCAGTTTTGACCCCTTGAAACTTTATAGTTGCGTACAACTTATTTTCTGGAAAATACGATACTTTGTCTACTTTGACATTGCCCAGCGTTCTTTTCCACCAGGCTGTCACGAGCAGACAGGCAGCTGCTCTGGGACCAGCGGTACTATTGTCGGGACTATGAATACAGCCTGCCCAAAATCTTGGCCAGTGCACCCAGCTGGGACTGGGGCAGTATGGGTGAGATCCACTCACTTCTGCACCACTGGCCCCCTCTGTCGCCTGTTTCAGCCCTGGAGCTCCTTGATTCAAAGTATGTATCTGTCCCGCTTCCTCTCTGTTTTATAGCCCACTTTCGCCATTCTTTCTTTATTGCACAAGCTAATTTTTACCATATGACCTTTTTAATGTGTCACTTTGGTCATATGATTTTTCTTCGTAATATCTTGCTTTCAAACTTTAAGCATTTTTGACTACTTTATTGGTCTCATGACTTGCTTTATTACTGTTCTGTGATGGAGAGGGAGCTGAGCATGTGGTGAATGTTGTGCTTGGTTGTGTGTGTAATATTCAGGTTTGCTGACACAGAGGTGAGGAAAGTGGCCGTGAGCTGGATCGAAAGCAGCAGTGATGATGAGCTGGCTGACTATCTCCCTCAGCTGGTGCAGGTGCACACACACACACACACACACACACACAACCAAACACGTTTATGCATGTATCTTTTCTTCTATAAACAGCTTGTCATAGTGCTTTCTGTTGCTTTTTATTGGTTATAAACTTGGAAAAAGAAGCAGACTTTGTATACTTTTAAATAATCCTTTAAAGAATGTTTTTGGATGCTTGATTGCATGTTATTTACAGTTAAATTAAATGTATTCGAGTTAAAAATTTTAATTAAATGCATTTATTTTAATTAACTTTTCTGACCCACATAAGTATGACTTAAGTAAATTTTCATATGTATGTTACATAATGTATGTTCATATGTATGTTGTCTTTGAAGTATGCTTCAAGTATACTGTATGATGTACTGACAAACATTTATGGTGAATTGCAGGCAGTGAAGTTCGAGTGTCACCTCAACAATGCCTTGGTGATATTTCTGCTGTCTCGAGCTCTGGGAAATGTCAATATCGCACATTATCTTTACTGGTAATGTTGTTTATTAAAAGGATCATATACATTTTAAGAGTGGTCAGTTCATTACAATATTTAATCACTATTAATCTCATAAATTTTGTTATTTTGGTGGAGAAAGTTTCTGAAACACTTGAAATTTCTGTCATTATTTATTTATCTGTTTAAGAATATGGACATTTGTTGAAATTTAGATTGATAGCATACTGTGAAATGTAAGTGAACTTCAAATTTAGACACAGTCTGCTGGGGTCTGTTTGGATTTAGGCTGCTGAGGGATACCGTGCAGGACCCAGCGTTCGGTCAGCGTTATGACCGCATCCTTGGTGCACTGCTGTGCCTGTGTGGGACTGGCCTGAGGGCTGAGCTTGAGAAGCAGACCAGGCTTGTGCAGCTGCTGGGCGCTCTGGCCGAAAAAGTGCGGCAGGCGAGCAGCTCCACCCGACAGGTAAGCCATGGCTGGCATTAATTAAAGAAGATGTCTTATGATTTTTAACCTGTGTAAAATGCATCCCAAAAACTGTGTAACATTCCTTTATAGTTATATTATTTTATTTATAAGTTTTACACATGCATTGTTTGTAGATGTTGCTACACTACTGGCTACACTACACTACTAAAAAAAAGTTTGGGCTTGGTAAGATTTTTAATATTATTGAAAGAAGTCTCTTATACTCACCTAGGCTGCATTTATTTTATCAAAAATACAGTGAAAACAGTAATATTGTAAAACATTACAATATTATGTTATATTATATAATATTATATTATAGTATATTATATTTAAAAATGACATTTCTATGACAAAACTGAAATTTCAGTCCCACATTATCCTTCAGAAATCATTCTACTGTGCTAAATTCTAATATGATGACTTGGCACTCAAGAAACCTTACTTAATATTACTGTTGAAAACAGTTGTGCTGCTTAATATTTTTGAGGAAATGGTGCTATATGTTTTCACAATTCCTTGATGAATAGGAAGTTCAAGTTTGTTTGTTTTTGTCACTTTTGATCAATTTAATGCATCCTTGCTGAATAAAAGTATTAATTTCTTGAGGAAAAAAAAAAAAAGATAGTGTAGATCTGTGCCAGCAGCAGAATCTTGTGCTTCTTTATTTTAGTTGGTTTTATTTTCTTAAATCCAGTAAGGTCTACGAGTTCAAACCAAAGGCTTCTGGGAAACAAGTGCAGGATTTTCTAAATTGTTCAACAACAAGTTCCAAAATCTAATTTAATAATACTTTTCAAAACATGATCTGAATAAACATCAAATAAAGGAAAGGTTACATAAGTATACAAGGAATCTCTTGTTTTTTTCTGTTTCTTTTGGGTTTGAACAAGAGCTGGGTTTGACTTTCAGTCCTAGCAAAACACTTAAAAGTATTTTTCTTACAAGTACAATGACCTGTGACAGATTATTGGATCAATGGGTGACTGTATTTGGATGAACCCTTGATCCCTCCAGCTCATCCAGTCAGTATTGATATATTTTGTATTGTACTGATACGCAATATGGCAAAAATATATGGAAACCAAAACACCATGCCCATAAGTGCATGTTGAGCATTTATTTAAAAAAAATTCCACTTCGATTAAGGCACAAGAGCATCAGTGAGGTCAGATATTGATATGTCTGGCTCACATTAGGTGTTCAAATTCATTCCAAATGTGTTCAGTGGGGTTCAGATTTGGGTTTTGTACAGGCCAGTCAAGTGCTAATCAATGGCTAAATCATTTTTATGGATCTCACTGTCATGCTGGAATGGAAAAGGGTCCTTCCCAAAGCATTGCCACAAAGTTGGACACGCACAATTCTCAAGAGTGTCATTGTGTTCTGTAGCATTAAGATCTGTATTCAGTGGAATTAAAGGGCCTGGCCAAACATGCTGTCAGAAGGGGGTGTCCACATACTTTTTGGTCATATAGTGCCTCATCTTATATCTCCCATGTGAACAAGTGGTTTACTTACAGATGGAAAGCTTTTTGTAATGCTCTTTATTACTTTACTTGTAAACACATTTTATCATGTTATGGCTTTGTCTGTCTTGGCTTAATAGAGTGTTGCAGGAATGAGTCCTAAAACCCAGAAACATATTAACATTTATGTCCTTCCAATTCCGTCATTCTGAAGTCATTGGGTTTTTTGAATGGGCTATTGTTTAATGGGCCGTGGTTAACACAAGTAATTTTACTTCAGGCTTTTATGTGTCTGTTGCTAACAAGTGGCTAAATGGGACTACAGAGGTTGTCGGGGACATTGAACAGCTCAGCTATTTTAGTATCAGTGATATACTGTTTTAGTTTTTGTTAATAATTAGATTTTCTTTTTCTTTTTTTTCTTTTTTTACATTGTTTTCAATTTAATTTTAGTCATTTTGTTGTATGTTTTTGTCATTTGTATGTTTGTTGCCTTTGCAACTAGCTGAAAATAAGTTTTTGGTAACACTTTACAATAAGATTCCGTGAACATGGGAAGTAGGGATGGAACGATTCACTCAACTCACGATTCGATTCGTTTCACGATTTTTTTTTTTTTTTTTTAAACAAAATTATATTTAAGACAAATTATGAATCAGATGTGTCCTTTTATTATTGCTTGGACAAAATGCTGTACATTTCTTTGTGAAATTGAAATATAACTATAATAATATACTAATATAGCACTTGCATATTATTGCGCTTTTGTTGATTTTGATTGCTTCTATTGTCTTCATTTGTAAGCCGCTTTGGATAAAAGCATCTGCTAAATGACAAAATTTAAATAGAATGTATATGTAAATAACAAAACTAAATTGACATTTTAAAACAAGCCCCAAATCAAATACATAAGTAACACAAATAAAATAAATCTCTTCGTAAAAAAAAAAAAAAAAAAGACACAAGCTTTGTCTGTGCTCTTTCCATTTAAAACTAGAGGCAATTATTCATGATCCAAACAAAGAAGCTGCATACATGCAACATGAGCAGTTTTTAATTTAAATTAGATTGTATAATTTTGAAGAAAAAACAGAATGGTTTGACTTCAGTTTTGTGAAACTATACATAAAAATATCTGCATGAAACATCAGACGAGCTGAATGAGACACAGATTCACTCTCTGCCAGCAGGTGGCGCTTAAAGTGTTTGGTTTCTGCTGTAAATGAAGCAGCGCTGCCCTTATGAACTTTAATATGCAGAGGCATCTAAACTTTTCTAAAGACAGTGAGTTCCCCTCAGACATGCATTCATATAAACTCCTACACCTAAATGAATCGCGATTTGTTTAGCATCTCAACCGATTTGAATCGTCACATATCTGAGTAGATTTTCAGCTGGCTCGCGGTTAAACGTTACATCCCTAAAAGTGTTACCAAGTTTTTTATGTTTTATTTTTTTTTTTTCAATTAATGTTTATTTTATGTAGTCTGCTTTTACAGCTTCTAAGTGTTTATACTAGCGCTCTTGAGAACTATTCTAACCCAAACTTCTCCACTTGAAAGTTTTTGGAAGCTTAGGAATTTTGGGTGGAAGTAATGATGTTGTAGTTCGTATCAGTCAAATCCGGTCTTAATGCTACTTCATATTCCAGTCTGAATATTTGTTCTCTTTTAGGTGGTGCTGCTCGAGGGTCTTGAGAGGGTACAGTCTTTTTTCCAAAAGAACAGCTGTCGACTCCCTATTAGCCCCAGTCTGGTGGCAAAAGAACTCAATATCAAGGTGAGTGCTTAAATTCATGACAACTAACTTGACCCTATCAAACCTACATTCTCAATCTGATTAATGCATTTGATCAGCATTTCTATAGAAGCTTCAAAAACTATATTTCCAATGAATGGATCTCTTCAGTTCTCATCTCGTGCCAGGTTTTGTTCCGTTTTGCTGGGAAGCATTCACATGTGATTCACTTCCTTATCATTGCTCACTCCCCCTCTCTTCCTGTTTCAGATGTAGAGTTTTGCACACACAGCAAAGTCGTGTCAATGAACTCCATCTCTTCTTCTCCCCATTTCAAAGACCCTCTTTGTTGCCATGTTGAAGAAGAGAATCTAACGAAAACCCTGAGGCTGATGTTGTGATGCTTTTGTAACATGGTGCTGCTTTTGTTGAAACTAGGCCTGCTCTTTCTTCAATTCCAACGCTGTACCTCTGAAGATTGCACTGGTTAATGCAGACCCGCTGGGAGACGAGATTAACGTCATGTTTAAGGTGTGTGTTCAGTATAGTGAAGGGACCTCCATAGTTAGAATGTATACCTATATAGAGGTTTGTTATTGTTTTACATTACTTTAGTTTGACAGGGCAGTCAGTTTCTTTTTGTAAAAATTGCAACAGACAAAAACTCAAATTAACTCAAAATACAATAAAATGACCACTAATGATTGATGGACATTAGTTTGCACTTAAAAAATGTGCCACAGACAAAGTACCAAAATCTAAGTCTGGTCTCACACAAAAACACGCCCTATAGTTCTAAAAACAATATAAAAAAAAAAACTCTTACACACACATACTATATACACTCTTTTTTGATGAATTACCTAATAATATATCATCCTTAATAACTGAAACTCAGGTTGGAGAGGATCTGAGGCAGGACATGTTGGCGCTGCAGATGATTCGGATTATGGATCGGATCTGGCTGCAGGAGGGACTGGACTTGCGCATTGTCAACTTCAAATGCATCTCTACTGGAAAAGATAAAGGTATGTTCTGCTCTACATTTAAAACCTATTTAACTAGAATTAAAGTTAAAATATGTATATATTTGAAATGCTATTATGATTTACATTGCTGTTCAAAAGTTTGGAGTCTGTAAGATGTTTTGTTTTTGATAGGGATCTATTATGGTCACCAGAGCTGCATTTATTTGATAAGAAATACAGTTAAACAGTATATATATTGTGAAAATATTGTTTTCACAATATGTTTTTTTTTTCTGTTTTAATATACTTTAAAATGTAATTTATACCTGTGATAGAAAAGCTGAATTTTCAGCATCATTACTCCAGTCTTCAGTATCACATGATCTTTCAGAAATCGTTCTAATTATCTCTTTCTTATTATAATCAATGTTGAAGCAATTGTGTTGCTTAATAATTTTAGTGGATTCTTTGATAAATAGAGTTCAAAAGAGCAGAAATCTTTTCTTACCTTGTAACTGTTGTAACTGTCACTTTTAATGCATCCTTGTTGATTTATTAATTTCTTAAAATAATAATAATAATAAAACCTTTTGACCCCAAACTTTTGAATGGTAGTGAATGAAAATCCTATTCATTGTAGGTACAACAAAAATGGCCTACAGGTCAAAGAAAATGTTTCAAATTTAAATTAAAAATAAAATTGACTTTTTTATATGGCTTTATTAAAAATGACTTTGTGACACTGTGTATGTACAGTAATGTCTGTTTCTATTCTAACATTTGTGTTTGGTTACACAGGCATGGTGGAGTTGGTTCCGTCT
Source organism: Cyprinus carpio (assembly GCF_018340385.1). Classification (NCBI taxonomy): domain Eukaryota; kingdom Metazoa; phylum Chordata; class Actinopteri; order Cypriniformes; family Cyprinidae; genus Cyprinus; species Cyprinus carpio. Next base: position 715,728 of record NC_056589.1, on the reverse strand, counting down.
TCTGAAACGCTGAGGAAGATTCAGGTGGAGTACGGAGTGACGGGCTCCTTCAAGGACAAACCTCTCGCCGAGTGGCTTCGCAAGTATAACCCTGCTGAGGATGAGTATGAGAAGGTACATTTAAAACTAAACTGCATGATTATGCATAGCAGCTTTAGTCAAGGTCAAGTTCTTGTGGTTGATTGAGTTTTTGAACTTAATCGAAACCGTCTCTTATCAGGCCTCAGAGAATTTCATCTACACCTGCGCAGGATGCTGCGTGGCCACTTACGTCCTAGGCATCTGTGACCGCCACAACGATAACATCATGCTGCGCTCCACCGGCCACATGTTCCACATAGACTTTGGGAAGTTCCTGGGTCACGCACAAATGATTGGGAGTTTTAAAAGGTGAATGATGATGAGTTACGTCAGTGCCCAGTTTTGTTTGATTTTATTAATCACGTTTTGATCTCTTTTGCAGGGACCGAGCACCATTTGTCTTAACCTCTGATATGGCTTACGTCATTAATGGAGGCGAGAGACCCACTAGCCGCTTCCAGCTTTTTGTTGACCTTTGCTCTCAAGCCTACAACCTGATACGCAAACACTCCAACCTCTTCCTCAACCTACTGTCTCTGGTATTATACAGCACCACACTGCAAACAAAACAGCCATTTGTGTGTCATCTGTCTCAATGGTCAATTGCACAATCCTAGGGACAGGAAGCTGTTTGCATAATTTTCTTCATTCAGGACTTTTGTTGCTTTACTTGTTTATTGATCAGTTTTATATTTGTGTGTTTAACACAGATGACGCAGTCCGGTTTGCCTGAGCTGACTGGAGTCCAAGATCTTAAATATGTGCATGATGCTCTTCAACCTCAGACTACAGATGCAGAGGCTACCATTTTCTTCACAAGGTAAATGTTGGATTTTTTTTACTTGTGTATTTATTTGTTTATTGAGCTCTCTAAATAAACTTTTTACATACCTGTCTCTTTTCTTCTATCTTTTTTCCTATAGGTTGATTGAATCTAGTCTTGGCAGTGTGGCCACAAAGTTTAATTTCTTCATCCATAACCTGGCCCAGTTGCGTTTCTCTGGTCTTCCTTCAAATGATGAACCAATCCTCTCCTTCGCTCCCCGGACATACACAATAAAGCAGGATGGCAGGATCCGAGATGCCTCCATATTTTCATATCAGAAGAGATACAATCCAGACAAGCACTATGTGAGACTAATATTTAAGAGGAGTTTATAAAGTAGTTTATGTAATTTTTTTGTAAATCGAATTTTCCAATCATTTTTCTATTTTCACCTGGTTTTCACATATCTTTCAGACGTATGTTATACGGATCCTTAGGGAAGGTCAAAGTGAGCCGCAATTTGTCTTCCGCACCTTTGATGAGTTCCAGGAACTGCACAACAAGTTGACCATACTTTTTCCTCTGTGGAAGCTGCCGGGGTATATGAATTCACCTCTTGTTACATGGTTTGTCAAATTCTACACTTCTATGTTCCTAAGAGTCTTTTTCTGTTTATAGGTTTCCCAGTAAAATGGTACTGGGACGTACACATATCAAGGATGTGGCATCCAAAAGGAAGGTGGAATTGAGCAGCTATGTGCACAATCTGATGAGGGGTTCAACAGAAGTCACTCAGGTGACTGGAATGGAAATTTAACATAAACATTTGTTGCTTTAAAATGTTATTGTAAAATATCATTTTTTTTTTGTTAAAGGGATACTCCACCCCAAAATGAAAATTTTGTCATTAATCACTAACTCCCATGTCGTTCCAAACCCGTAAAAGCTCAGTTCATCTTGGGAACACAATTTAAGATATTTTGGATGAAAACCGGGAGGCCTGTGACTGTCCCATAGACTGCCAAGTAAATAACAGTGTAAAAGGTCCATAAAAGGTATGAAAGTCATCGTCAGAATACTCCATCTGCCATCAGACGTGCAATCTGGGTTATATGAAGCGACAGGAAAAATTTTTGTAAGCGAAGAAAAAAAAAATAACGACTTTATTCAACAATTCCTTTGTCAGCACTCTCCTCTGTGTTTCTCCATATCACTGTATGCTGCGTATGCTCTTTTGTGTCATCTGCAGCACAAGCATGCACTGTTTTCTTTCAAATAAAAGCTAAATACACATAGAGACAGCGCATCCTTGTGGCGCAGAAGAGCATACAGCGATATGGAGAGACACAGAGGAGACTGTTGACAAAGGAATTGTTGAATAAAGTCGTTATTTTTGTGTTATTCGCTTACCAAAAGTGTTTCTGTCGGCTTCATATAACCCAGATTGCACGTCTGATGGCAGATTAAGTATTCTGACAACGACTTTCCTACCTTTTACGGACCTTGACACTGTTATTTACTTGGCAGTCTGTGGAACAGTCACAGGCCTCCCGTTTTCATCCAAAATATCTTAAATTGTGTTCCGAAGACGAACAGAGCTTTTATGGGTTTGGAACAACTTGGGGGTGATTAATGACAAAATTTTCATTTTGGGGTGGAGTATCCCTTTAATCTCCAGCAGTGATGAGGAGTCAACCAATTAAATCACTCAAATGAATATGCACTGATTTTTAGTAACATTGTCTGAATGTTTCAAATGTTTTTTGAGTCTGTTATGTATAACAAGGCTGGATTTATTTAATCATAAACGACTGGTCAATTTTGAGCAATTTTATGCATCCTTGCTTAATATAAGTAATAACTTTGTTCTGAAAAGTCTTACTGAGGTCAAACTTTAGAACAGTTGTGTAAATAAGTGTTACTTGAGTTGAATTTGTTGTTTTTCTATTTTTAATGTGATCTTATCTACACCTTCTTCCACCCTATTGCGAGAGATGACAAGACCGAGGGGGTTGAAGGACTCTCAAAAACCCTAGGTATGTGCGTCATATTTCAAATTTGTACATTTTTCATTTTAATTATTAAAATAATTAATTTCACATGCTAAAGTTCTTTTTTTTAAGAGAATCTCATGTCATCTGCTTAGAGTTTTGTGTATTTCAGAACTTTTAACGCACCACATTATCATGATTGTTTTCATATATCCGATGTCCATTTGGCAGAGATTCCTCCAGTGAGTCCCACCACAGGCCGCGTGGAGGGTGAGGTGAAGCTGTCAGTGTCCTACAGAAACAGCACGCTCTTCATCATGGTCATGCACATTAAAGACCTGGTAAGGAATAACAGTATACAAAACATCAAAAAACATCATCTTCTCATCACAAAAAAACATCATCCGTTTTGTTCTCCCAAACACAGATGTCAAATGACGGAGCAGATCCAAACCCTTATGTGAAAACATACCTTCTCCCAGACCCCCACAAAACCTCCAAACGCAAAACAAAAATCGCGAGGAAAACTAGGAACCCAACATTTAATGAAATGGTAACCAAAACCTACCTGTTTAACCATGCATGATTAGTTCTGCTTTATTCAAAAGCTAATAAACAACTTCCTTCTTTCTTGGTGTGTAGCTGGTGTACAGCGGCTACAGTAAGGAAACCCTGAAGCAAAGGGAGCTTCAACTGAGCGTGCTCAGTGCAGAGTCTCTGCGAGAGAACTGCTGTTTGGGTGGCATCACCCTCAGCCTAAAAGACTTTGACCTGAGCAGAGAGACTGTCAAGTGGTACAAGCTCACCACAGTGCCCTACTTTTAGATCCAACCATTCCTGCCCACGAGTCTTCCATAAACGGTGATGTGACTGCAGCAAGTGCCCTTACAGGACCACTTCAAATTCCCCCAGCATCCCTCTCTCTCTCTCTCTCTCTCTATGACACTAATCAAGGTTGAGTCCTTGTTGAAAGAATCAATCCACCTAACTTTATGTGTGAAATCAACACTCGTGTACTGTACATTTGGAACTTGGACCAAACGGCTCACTTAAATAAAAGTTTATATTATATAAGAATATATATATATAGAGATCGACACTTGTATTTTTAAAACTGCTCACTTTTACACTTTCCTTTTCTACATATGCAAATAAGAAACAGTAAAAGTCTGTAAGGTTTTGAGCTATCAAAACAAGCACAGCAGAGTTCACTGTGCTTTTGATATCGTGCCAAATGAACTGAACAAACTCGCGACCACTTCCCTTTAGAAAAACAACAACATGCCTCCACAACACCCCCTCCCATCATCTCCCCTCTCATCACAACATTTGTTTAAAAAAAAGGCCATGTTTTTGTAAGATAATGTAGTATGTACTTCCCATGGAGTGATCAGAGTTGGTCAAGCTGTTTTTTAATGGCACTAATGAATTTGTATAATGAACCCTCTTTAAAAAGGGAACGGCACATGTGGCTAAAAGCTACTGCCAGAACTCAGCTGAATCTTAATCTATGAGTTTACCAGGCTTTTTTAAAAAGATGTACAAGATTGTCAGCGTTAACTCTGAAAATAGTGACTTGATTCGCTGTTTTATGACTGTCAAAAATACATTTTGAATGGATATTAACATGGCCAGTTATTTATTGGTTATCTTAACCTGACCGAATCAATGTTTGCTGTAATTCTGTCTCTCTATTAAGGAAAATTAAAGGTTTTTGAACACCTCTCTGTATACTTTGTTCTGAGGTTTCTTTAATGGATAAAAATATACTTGAACCAGTAGGGGGCAGGCAAGAAACACACAACTATTGAAGTATTTTCAATAAACAATTTCTCCATTAACTTCATAAACTTGTATACATTTATCCAATTGCACTTTCATACTTTCATATTTTCATATCATTCTGAAACAATTTGCATTCTGTTATACAGCGATTTGTTTTTATTTTATTATTATATTATTATAAGTAGGTTTAATAGTCATATCATTGATGAAGACGAGTTAATTTTATGCTGTGATTTCCAGTGTTATTTTAGTATTAACTATATACTATTATAGTAATTATTAATATTTTTTAATTACCCTTTTGATTTTTTTTTAAGTTTTAAGTAATTTTATGTGCTTTTGTCATTTTTATTAACTATTTAACTTTTTTTTAAATCCGTTTTAGTAATTTAGGCACTTCAGCTTAAAATTTTTTTTTAGTTTGTTGCCAAAGAAATATTTCTAATTTTTGTTAACTTTAATTTTTTCTTCTAATACTTTAATTGTATTTTATTTCAGCTTAATTTAAATGAACGATTAAAATTATTTTAATAGTTTTAGATAACGCTAACAACACTGATGATTTGTGGCTAAAGCTGCCATTTGAAGAAGTGCAAGAACACATCTTAAAGGGTTAGTTCACCCAAAAAAGTAAATTCTTTCATCATTTACCTACTGTATGTTGAGTAAATATGGAGATTGTGTTCCAAACCTGTATGATTTCTAAAAAAAACAAAAACCAAAATCACACAGAACAAAACATCATAAAAATAAAATGATATGGACAATACCATCAAAAATTTTACCCTCACACACAAATTATTTCTGACCATCACACATTTTGTGGTGGACTATACCTTCAAAGCTTTGACCCTCACACACTAATGATTTCTGCTGAGGTGTTGGTGTGAACCTTAGGGATTCTTGTGGTGTGGCCCAGGTGCACTTTGTAAGTGGCAGTAAAATTCTAAAGGTCTAAAAGGCCTGACGTCAGATCTCCCAGCGTTTCTGCACCACCTCATTAAACCGGCTGTTGCTGTGAGAAAGCAGTCAGGCCAGTGCACACATTTACTTCGTCTCCAGAGTGAGGGTTACAAATAAATAAGAATATACAATAAGACACTCTCCTTGACAGTCACGCAGGGCTGCTGTACATGTACATTTTGTATTTTGGAGGATAGAAAAACAGTGCAAAGGGATAGAGATGATAATGAATCCCATCTGCTTCCAATCAAATAATACATTGATAGATTAAAATCATACATATGATTTGTATTTTTATTTGACTATTGTAATGTAGCCTAATTATCACAAATATTTGTAATGCACACAGGAAAATTAATGAAAACACTAACTTAAGTTTCAATTTTAAATATTATGCATAATAGTAAGCTAGCCTACATTTGTAATCTATGTGACAGTTTCATTAAGTGTAATGGGCTGCACTTCGTCTCGTTACAGATTAAATTAATGTGCCATCTGACATATTGTACTGGAAGTTATATCTCTTGTAATTTTCCAAGTGTTTTTTTTTTCTCAGTAACATTAGTAAGTTAGAGCATTGCTCAAAAACAACAGTGTAATGTACAGTATGACGCAAGAAGCAGTAACAAGGATTGAAATTTGCCTCAGCAATAATTAGCAAGTTTAATGAGGTTTTAGTTGCAATCTGAAATCCGATGCAAGTTATTTTTAGTGCATAATTAATTTTTTTACTTTAATACAATACAAAAATATTAAGTTCCATCTTGGTTGAGAGCAGAATTCACAGCTTGGATCCAGTCACGACGTATCGAGTGCAAAAAAAACTATTTTTTTCTTAATTTTTCAATCATTACTTTATCATTAAAATAAATTAAATAATTAAGTGTCTTAAATATAAAATTGCTTGCCGTAATTGCGTGATGTAATAGTAGCAATATGTAAACCCTCTGTTTCATGATATTTCACAAGGGACAACAAACCATGCGTCACTGGGAGAAGCATCGTGTGGGCGTGGTTTGTTGCGAAAGAGGGCGGTGCCAATGTGAGTAACACAGAAGCGATCAAATCAAAGGTCGCACGGTTGCGGGGGCTGGAGATATTTGTTTATAGTCGAGCGCTTTCTTAAGTTGGAGTCGTTTTTCACAGGCACGCGTTCACTTGGAGGTGCTGTAAACGGGACTTGGTGATCATGTGGACTTCAGCAGCTTTCGCTCGGAGTTAACGCTCACATATCTGGGAAGATGTGGTTAGCAAACTTCAAACATCAGCCGATAAATTACTACAGAGTAACAAAACCAAGGGACGAATATCAGAATACGTGACAGCGTATTGTTTGAGGATGGAAGGGAGCGGAGCGGAGCGGACCGCGCTGCGGCGCTTCGGGGACAGCGGCATGATGCTTCTGCCCTGGACTAAACAGATCCTGACGGTGCTGTGGGAGCACCTGCGGCTGCTGGTCCAGGTCATCTGCTGCACCTTGATGACGGGTAAGTCTGGTGTTACTGATTCATATATTTGCATTAAAATGTTTTGCTATTCTTATGCTTTGCCATTGCGGGATTACATAATTCTATTTACAGTATAGATGCAGTTATCTATATGTAGATCGCTGTATAGATGCATTATTCTTATAGAATAAAAGTGCAAACTGCGTGAAAATTGTCAAATGAAAAAGTGCATTGTTGATCAGTTCAGTTGCATTTGATACAAAATGTGTATATTTAGATTCATTCAGCTTTTATCCAAAACGACTAAAATAATTATTTACAAAATATTTTCTTTAGAGGAGAGTGAGAAAAACGTATAAAGAAAACATTAATGCAATACTGAATTTTAGTAAAACCAAATAACTCAAATGTTCTAGAGCAAACGTGAAGTTTCATGAATATGTTTTATTAAAATAAAATTACCAATATAATATATTTATTTTATATTTATACTACTATTTTTATTAGTAGTATTTAATTTTATAATTTAATCATGTATTTATTAATTAAACATCTTTTATTATACATATTTATAATTATATTATTAATTTACTTATCCTTATTATTTTGTAATATACTTTGCATATTATAAGGACATATTATTATTATTATTATTATTATTAAATTACAAATTAAAAAAACTATTCATAAAATATAAATAACAAAAACTTTTTTTTTTTCTATCAGTATTTTAAATATGATTTTTTTTTCTATCAGTATTTTAACATTTTATTATTGATTAAAAACACATCATTCATTCATTCATTTATGCATCCATCCAGTAACTCTTTGTTTGGTCCCCAGTTTTCCAGATGTTCAGGTTTGAGGTCCATCTGAGAATTACAGACGAGACAGGGCAACACATTCAGCACATGACAAGCGGGTCAGGAGACCCTTCTGACGGTTTCCTGCTCTCATCCTTGTTTGAAAACAACAAAAACATAGTGGTCGGGGGTTCCAATCCACTTTCCAAATTCGCCAGGGACCCATTTGATGTGAGTTCCCACTCCAGAGCTGTCCTGTCCAGTTTGGTCGGAGATGAACTCTGTTGCTCCTTAGTGGACGACCTTGTGTCCCACGCAACCGAGTGTCTCAATGACACTGAAGACCTCTATATCGGAGATCACTCCATGTGGAATCATGGATATGACTGGAGCATATTAGGAGGATCAGAGAGGAAATGCGCCGAGAACACCTGCACATTTACTGCACATGTGTCCGGGTTTTCAGCAAAGGAGTTTGTAAAGCATCAGAAGCCCATCGGTGATCCTGATTCATGTAGTTCATCTACAGAGGATGTCCGAGCTCCATGTCAAGTGCAGTCAGTTGGTCAGTTCTCAGACAGTGAGTTCAGCTGGGGAAGCACAGACAGCTCTTGTTTTGAAGGAGAACGAGAGGAGAATGACAAACTCTGGGACCTTCTAACCAGCTCGACGGATCCATATCACCCTCTACACTTCAAAGCATGTTTGTCCAGTGCGGTTCCTGAAAAAAGCAAACCACAGGTGGTTTCAAAGGCTGAAAGTCCCACTGTATCACAGTCCACTGTGTCCACAGGCTCCGATTCTTCCAAACCAGGTTCTGAAGATGAAGAAGAAGAGGCCTTATGGAGGTCCCTTTCTCAGAATGATGACCCATATCATCCACTGAATTTCAGAGCCCCTCTTCAAAGCTCACCAGCAGCACCAATACATGACTCGCCCAGTGACAACACACAAAATCAAACCGATAGACTCTTAAAATCTTCAAGGCACTCAAAGCCGCCGTTACCGCCAAGTAAAGTTGCTCGCCATTGCTGCCACAAATTACCCGTTGAGACATTATCAGTGGTGCCATGGAGAAGACATGTTGGTCTTACTGCTGTTCAGGGCAACCAGAGGAAATGTTGCCCTTGTTAAGAAGGTAATTATCAGTCTAAAGGTGTGGTCACTCTTGTTTCGCGATTAGGAATTTCCATTTCTCCATGCAGATTTTGCCACACTGACCGATAGAAAGCTGCTTGGTTTGAAAGTGATTTTTGTGTGAGCTGTGCTTCATACGTCGCAACACTATTGACCTTTTTGCATGCAAAATTTTGGCAAAAATTCGCTAATCTGACCGCACCCATTATGGCGCTTTAGACAACATGTCAGCTGACAGTCATTGCTTGATAACAGCATGTTGCTAATGTTTTCCAGGTGAAATTTTCTCCCATCGTACAAGTCCACAAGATGCAAGCTTGGTCCTTTGCTTTTCAAGCATCTCGTAAGGGACCGTGGGAGGAGTTTGCACGGGACAGAGACCGTTTCCGAAAGAGGATCAATGAAACTGAGAAGGCCATTGGCTACTGTTTAAGTTTGTCACACAGGGAAAAGCTGTGGGCCTGTAAGGACAGCATACAGAAGAAGTAGCCAGCCCTTGATCTGCGAAAGGGGTTTCTGATTGTAACTATTGATCTTATATTCCCCTGGCCAGCCTCTAGACTGATATATTGATTTAAATTGACATTTTTACCTCACTGCTGTGTCCCAACACACATTGTACCTTGACTGCTACTGAATGTTACTACTGCTGTTGCTACTGATTTATTTTTTTGCTGTGCCTTACAGACTCTTCAGTGTGACTGATCACACATATATTTTTAACACAAATTGTTGATATGTTGGAGTACTTAACTAGTGTTTTTTTTATTTTATTTAAAGAGATAGTTCACTCCAAAATGGCATTCCAAACCTGTATAACTTTCTTTACGTGAAACACAAAAGAAGACTTTTTGAAAAATGACATGGCCTTTTTTCCCTGTACAACGAAAGTCAGAGGGTTGTTGTTTTGTTCAGTGAAAATAGCTTTTATTTTTTTTTTTTTTTTTAAATATCTCCACTTGTGATTCACAAAATAAGAAAGTCACATTGGTTTGGAATAATATGAATATTTTTTGGGTAAATTGTACCTTGTTTATTCCAGTGGTTTTAAATGGCATGAAAATAGGCTGCTATTATTATTATAAGTTGAAGAAAATGAAAAAAAAAAAAATGTAACAAGGTCAAGTTACATTGCACCTCAATGTTTACATTTTTCTATATATAGATATATATTTGTTCAAATACACTTCCGTTAATAAGTTTTGCGGTCAGTGAGATTTTTTTATGCTATTTATAATTTTTTAATACTGTTAATTAATACTTTTATTCTGCAAGTGTACATGAAATAAAAAGTGACTGTAAAAAACATTTATATTGTTACAAAATGTTTATCTTTCTAATAATTGTTTTGTTCAAACATATCACAGTTTCTTCAAAATTATTAAGCAGCACAACAATTTTCAACTCTAATAATAATAAGAAATGTTCATTAAGCAGCAAATCGGCATATTAAAATGATTTCTAAAGAATTGTGACAGGATAACAGGAATAAATAAATGTTTCAAATATAATTAAATATAAAAGTTATTTTAAATTGTAAAAATATTTTACAAAATTACTGTTTAACTGAATTTTGATTTTTTTTAAATTGATGAGCATAAGCAACTTCTTTCAAAAACATTTTAAAAAATCTTACTGACCCCAAACTTTGGAGCAGTAGTGCATATGTTGAAAATTACATCCTACACCGTTTGTCCTACAAAACAGATGCTGTTATATTATGTTTGCTACATTTGACTTCACTGATCATTGCAGTTTGTACTTGAGAATAAATTAAATGACAGCAAGTCTTTTGCTTTCCAGAAACATTTTTGTGTATGTTTTACACTATTACTCTGCAAATGTTCCATTATCACATCCTGCATTTGTTGAATATCCACTTGTTTCCTTGCACACTGTGTCCTGGCTCATTTGTTTTGGTTCATCATATGAGTTCATTGTGTCTCAGACTCTGAATGTAGAGGTGCAGAACTCCTGCGGGACCGTCATGTGCAGCCCATGTAAGAGAGGGTTAAAAACAAAGTGTGATGAAACTCTCTCCCTTGAGGAGAAATCAATTAGCATCTCCCCTCGACACATCAGCTGCAACACAAGCTTGCATGGTGCAAAGACAAGCAATCGTTTACGCAATCTTTCATGCTGTGACAGCAGACTGCAGGTGTAATTTAATGATGCTTTGTCCTTGACTTAATTAGATGCCATTTCAGACACATTTATTGATAATGTGAAGGTGGACACATGCTATTATGAAAGTGTTTAACTCTATATTAGCAGTGACAAGGCTGACTGGTTGTAATTTACTTTTTGCTTGTAGCAGTGTCTGATTGAAAGCAACAGATCTGAGAGCAGTTTGTGGGAGGGTTGCAAGGCGCCTTCACCCAGGTGACCTTGGTCTCTAGGCAACCAAGCACAGCACTATTTGGCAATGAGAGGATTGCATTTGATTGCAGCAGGGGCTGGTGTGTTGTGGGAGGGTGGCCAGCATGGCCCCAGCCTTTGTTACTCATCCTGGGGAGTCCAAAGCTTGAGAAGGAGGATCTCTGGAGTCTCAATTACAAAGCGCTGACTGCCTGATGCAATAGAGCAGTCAGCAGCCACAGTGTGTGAGACAAAAAAATAAAAAACGGTAGTCAGACACATCTCATGTTGCAGAGAATAATTCGAACTTGGTTGGTTATTACATAGTCACTTTTAAATTGTACTGAATCTCAGTAATGTGCACAGTCAGTGTACATGTAATGGTTAAAAATGTGAATCATTACAAATGGTGATGCTTCCCTGTCTGATATGTAAAAATATTTGAGTATTCAAATTAGATCCAGCAGCTGCACGGAATCATTTTGTGAATGTGAGTGAGAGGCCTAATCTTTTTGGTAATTGCTTTGTGTTTGTATGTACTGTTTAAAAGTTTGGAGTTTGTAAAATGTTGTAATGCTTTTCATTATTTTAATGTTTAATGTGCTTACAATTTTTTTTTTGAGAAAATTGTGATTCTATTTTTTCATGATTCTTTGATGAATAGAAAGAAAAAAAAGAACAGCATTTAATTGAAATAGAAATCTTTTGTAAAAATCTTTATTGTCAATATAAACCACCATTATATAAAATACATAAATATATAATATAAAAATTATGTGTGTGTGTATGGTGCCTTATGAAAGTATTCATTTCCCTTCATTTTTTTCACGTTTAATGCTGCTTCCTCATGTCAAACTGCTTTTTTTTTTTTTTTTTTACATCAATCTACCTTCCATACACCATACTGACAAAGCAAAAAACTGATATGTGGCAACTTTGCAAATGTATTAAAAATGAAAAACCTAATTAAGTACTTCGAATAAATATTCATACCCTTAACTCAGAAGTTGAAGCACCTTTACAACCTCAAGTCTTTTTTGTTTGATGTGACAAGCTTTGCACATCTGCATTTGGCAAATATCTGACATTCTTCTTCTCATCTCTTCACCTCTCAAACTCTGTCAGGTTGGATGGGGGCAACGCACATTTTCAGGTTCCTCCAGAAAGGTTTGATTGGGTTCAAGCTCAGGCTGTGGCTGAATGGGCCACTCAAGGACATTCACAGAGTTGTCTATAAGCCACTCCTGCTGTGTGCTTCGGGTCTTTGTCCTGTTGGAAGGTGAACCTTCTGCCCAGCTTCTGTATGCTGTCTGGACTAGGTTTTCATCTCAGTATTTTGCTGTGTTGAGCTTTCCTTCTACTCTTACAAGTCCCCCAGTCCCTGCCGCTGAAAAACACCAGCACACTTTACTGTTGGGATGCTGAATAGGGGTTGAATCTTTATTTAGCTGCCTCTCTATAAAATCAGACTACCATTAACATCAAACCAGATTGCTAAAAGCTGTACATATACCAGAGAATGAATGATATAGTTCAGTGTAGCCTGCATACATTTCTTGAAATAATATTTTGGAACAGCAGCTCTCTGTATGTTCACTCAGGCTGTTACATGTGGCACAAATGAAGGAACCAGAGCAGAAACCTTTAATTCAGGTTCATACAGTTCATCTCTCTTCAGTGGTTCGCTGTATGTGCTGCATGACAACCAACACAGGGTGGGACCACTGAGCATGTGTTGTATCCATCTTTATATATTTTTTTCATAACCTGAATTAAAATATGAAGCTACCTAAGTACAACCAGACTACAACGATATTTTAAGTTTTTATTAAAAAAAAAAAAAAAAACCTGAACTAAATATATTAATTTGTATATACAGGTCCTTCTCAAAAAATTAGCATTATTTTCCATAATGTAATGATAAAAATTAAACTTTCATATATTTTAGATTCATTGCACACCAACTGAAATATTTCAGGTCTTTTATTGTTTTAATACTGATGATTTTGGCATACAGCTCATGAAAACCCAAAATTCCTATCTCAAAAAATTAGCATATCATGAAAAGGTTCTCTAAACGAGCTATTAACCTAATCATCTGAATCAACTAATTAACTCTAAACACCTGCAAAAGATTCCTGAGGCTTTTAAAAACTCCCAGCCTGGTTCATTACTCAAAACCGCAATCATGGGTAAGAGGTTAACCCAGAAGGCCATCATTGACACCCTCAAGCGAGAGGGTAAGACACAGAAAGAAATTTCTGAACGAATAGGCTGTTCCCAGAGTGCTGTATCAAGGCACCTCAGTGGTAAATCTGTGGGAAGGATAAAGTGTGGCAAAAAACGCTGCACAACGAGAAGAGGTGACCGGACCCTGAGGAAGATTGTGGAGAAGGACCGATTCCAGACCTTGGGGGACCTGCGGAAGCAGTGGACTGAGTCTGGAGTAGAAACATCCAGAGCCACCGTGCACAGGGCGTGTGCTTTTGAACCAGAAACAGCGGCAGAAGCGCCTGACCTGGGCTACAGAGAAGCAGCACTGGACTGTTGCTCAGTGGTCCCAAAGTACTTTTTTTTCGGATGAAAGCAAATTTTGCATGTCATTCGGAAATCAAGGTGCCAGAGTCTGGAGGAAGACTGGGGAGAAGGAAAATGCCAAAATGCCTGAAGTCCAGTGTCAAGTACCCACAGTCAGTGATGGTCTGGGGTGCCATGTCAGCTGCTGGTGTTGGTCCACTGTGTTTTATCAAGGGCAGGGTCAATGCAGCTAGCTATCAGGAGATTTTGGAGCACTTCATGCTTCCATCTGCTGAAAAGCTTTATGGAGATGAAGATTTCGTTTTTCAGCACGACCTGGCACCTGCTCACAGTGCCAAAACCACTGGTAAATGTTTTACTGACCATGGTATTACTGTGCTCAATTGGCCTGCCAACTCTCCTGACCCTGAACCCCATAGAGAATCTGTGGGATATTGTGAAGAGAAAGTTGAGAGACGCAAGACCCAACACTCTGGATGAGCTTAAGGCCGCTATCGAAGCATCCTGGGCCCTCCATTACACCTCAGCAGTGCCACAGGCTGATTGCCGCCCATGCCACGCCATTTCTGCAAAAGGATTCCCGACCAAGTATTGAGTGCATAACTTAACATAATTATTTGAAGGTTGACTTTTTTTTGTATTTAAAAACACTTTTCTTCTATGGTCGGATGAAATATGCTAATTTTTTGAGATAGGAATTTTGGGTTTTCATGAGCTGTATGCCAAAATCATCAGTATTAAAACAATAAAAGACCTGAAATATTTCAGTTGGTGTGCAATAAATCTAAAATATATGAAAGTTGAATTTTTATCATTACATTATGGAAAATAATGAACTTTTTCACAATATGCTAATTTTTTGAGAAGGACCTGTAGATAGCATAAGTAAAATATAAATATAAAGTTTTATATATATATATATATATATATATATATATAATAATATATATATATATATATATATATATATATATATATATATATATATATATATATATATATATATATTGATTTTGATTATGTACTCTTTTACATTCACTATGCATCTTTTAGGGTCTTCAGTAAACTTACCAAAAAATGTAATTGAATTTATTAAATTATTTTGATGAAATTATATTTAGATAATTCCACATTGAAAATGGTAATTATATATGCAACATATTTCATCCTCTGAAGAAATATAAGGAACTTTATGAACCATTAGAATATAAACAATATGAGCAATTGGAAACATGGCACAATTGTTTTTTAATGTATTTATTATTTAAGTAACACTACCATATTAGTGCCTCAAGCCAAGGTGCCAGATACTACCAGATCCTTGCGAGAAGCTAGGCGTGGAGAGGCCGAGACAGGCATGTTTGGGGCAGCTGTGACAGGAACCAAAAATTGTTATTATTATAATACAATTAACATTTATTTCTGGAATAAAACTATTTGATAGCTAAATATTGTATGTAAAATAATGATACCTCAAGACCATCCAAGCGTCTCTCTTCATAGATGGCGCCGTATCTTGAGGATCACCATGCTTGGGCTAAAAATGTCTATTAAAAGATAAATAATTTTAGTTAACATGAAATTTCAAGCACTGACAGCGGTGTGTGCAAATGTCTGGGGGTTATGGCAGTAAACCCACCCTCAACTGTCATGTCACTTTGTTAATATTAACTGAAGCTGCACTGGCTGGTCCAGGTCCAGGGATTTGGACCTGATTTGCAGGGGAAGGACTTCAAGACCCCTGAAAGAAGCTTGGTCCTCCCTCCGCTTGCTGACCCAGACTCAGCTTCTCAAAACATTCCTTCCTCGTATCAGTAACTAATAACTTTTGCTTTATACTGACACGCCTCTAGGTGTCACAATACGACCACATCAAAATATAGAGTGAACCTTTTATGTACAGTACTGGCATCCCTAATAAATAATCTTTGCAAAAGATCCATGTCTACTGTGAAGATCACAAAGAAAATGTGTTAATATACGTTATGTTTAAACATATGAAAGTAATTTTAAGTGGATCAGGTAGAAATAACATAGGCTAACAACGGCACAATATATTTTATTGTAAATATGTAAAGTAACTATGAGTAATACAACAGGCAGGTTGCCAAGTCTGTGGAACTGTTGCAGATGGTAAGTGGAAACAGGTAATCTGGCTACTATTTTCTATGGAAATTTACAACTGGAGTAGTATGTCCAAAGAAATAAGAAAGAAAACACACACACAACCACAATAATTCCAAGCAGGATAGATATAAATAAACAACCACAATAAATAACTAAAATAAAAAACAAATAAATAGATAATCAGTATAGGCTATTGCAGTTTAAGTATTGTAAAGAGTTTTAAGACACTCTTCTTTCAGTGCTTTACTGATTAAAATAAATTATCAAGTCATTTTTAAATGTCACAAAACTTACAGAATCTTTATCAAATCTGCATTTGTGTAAATAAAGCTTAACTAACCTATGGATAAGAAGCGGAACTGTATGCGTTTATCTTACACAGACCTGGCAACCCAAAGGCTATTCTGCAACAAAAATCACACAAACAGCAGAATCTAATAAATAAATAAATCAATGCTTTGAAAGACATGCATAGGGAACATTCAATGCATTGGAACACCAAGCACTACAAAACAAATACAGACAAGTGTTGACTAAATCTGTTTGGACTAAAAAAATACAAATATTATTATAATTATTATATGATATCTCAAGACCGTGAGCAATGGATTTCTCTACGTTGCAGGACGATAGTCTGTATTGTAAGGAATTTATCTTTTTTTGTCGGCCAACCTTAGTCACTGAAAGCCAAGTGCAAAGTTAGCCCTCCCCTTTAATCGCCTTTTGCCCGAGCGCTGCAAAGGAGGACAGCGCGGAGGGAATATGAGGTAGACGGGACTTTACACGGGAATAATGGCGGCGCCGCTCCGGCGGGACACCTTACCTGAGAACTACTGTTACGGGGTGTGCTGCGACGGCAGGGTCTTTTTCATAAAGTGAGGATATATGCTTAATATGACATTAGTAAGAATTTCTTTCTCATACCGTTCGAGTGTTTCCCAGCCAATTGCATCGCTAACAGGTGGTTTGTTTTCCTGTCAGCGATGAGACGAGAAGCACTTCTTGGCTTCATCCCTGCACTGGTGAACCTGTCAATTCTGGACACATGATCCGATCCGGTAAGTGCATTCATGCTTCCATTTAGCTTTAGAGATTTCAGTATTTAAGTGATATGTCGGTGTTGCATAGGCTACCATGAAAGAATAAATGAATGCTAAAAGTTCCGCAAACGTGCTATTTTTCTCGCCTCCTAGATCTACCCACAGGTTGGGAGGAAGGATTTACGAAGGAAGGAGCGAGTTTCTTCATTGAGTAAGTGGATGTGTTTACAGTAATTACACCTCACTGCGGTCCTGTAGTGCGTCAGGTGAATTACAGGTCATAAGCGCGCTTAATGCTAGTAGTCTTGCTCCTTCCTGATCAGGAAAGAATGAATAGTGAGAATTGTGCATGAGGGGTATCAAAGGTATGAAACATGCATCGTTATTGTCCTTGAAGCCCTGGCATTGAAGAACAAAGTCTACAGAACAGAATAGGTGTACAACGCCCCTTTTAGTTTACAGTTGATGTTGGCTTGATGTCAAAACCCGAGCTAATTTCTCAAAATGTTTTTAGAATGTCTTTCAAGGATGCTTTATGCACACACATTAAGAGTAAGTGTTGAAAATTTTAAAAACCTGTGCGCTGTAAAACCAAAAATAACTAAAACCTAAAAATATCTCAAATACAATACATACATACATACATTATGAATACAGTATGTAAGCTATATAAACCTTCTGCTATTGCAAGTCTGAAGGCATTTGCGACAATGGAGGTGCTTTATGCAGGTGTTTGTTTGCAGCAGTCGAACAGATTTGCTGATAAGTCACTTTAGCCAAAATGTAGCAAAATTTCACAGACAAAAAAGGTCTAAAAATTAACATAAAAAAATCTGCATGGAGATATCTAAGTTCTCACTAGTGTGGATTCCTATTGAAATGACTGCATTGTGTGACTGCAATTCCCCTCCATATTGTTCAACACCATTTTCAAAGGC
Organism: Cyprinus carpio; assembly: GCF_018340385.1. Classification (NCBI taxonomy): domain Eukaryota; kingdom Metazoa; phylum Chordata; class Actinopteri; order Cypriniformes; family Cyprinidae; genus Cyprinus; species Cyprinus carpio. The sequence continues at coordinate 697,753 of NC_056589.1, read as the reverse complement.
CGCCCATAGAAGGTAAGATGGTTCCTTCAGTATTTCTTCTAAGGATGAGTGGAAGAAATCTCTGAATAAACATAGATGGAGTCACTGTCAGGCTGGTTAGATTTTAACTCATGAAGTGCTGATTTGGGGATGAATTTGGCATTAAGCTGCAGGTCACATCAACACACATGCAAAGTTGCTGATCATATACTTGCAATCAAAGCTGTGATCTTGTATGAAAGAGTGAAAGACAGTCAGTCAATGCCTTTGTCTGCAGGACTGTATGTATTTGCTGACAAATCCAAAATGCATCACATGACATTCACGCGCCAGTCTGTTTTGAGGATCTCTTGCATGGCTGGAGCCTGTTTGATTAAAGACAAACAGGATGCAGTAGTGACTTCCTACTGTAGCTCTCCTGACTGACTCTGGATAGTGTGACTTTTAATGTGATTAGGGAACACAAAACTGATTGAAACTAAAAGACACAGGGGTTGGACAAAATAATGCAAGCACTCATTATTATAGAGGTTAATATAATTTTTGTAGGCTTAAATAATAAAAAAAAAATATTGCAATTATCTTTTTTCATTTTGTCATTTTTTGTTACTCTCTGGGGTCTTTCAATATATGGATTTAGCAGTTGCAGTGTTTATGGCAGTATTTCTTCATCTTTTTATAAATGTTTTAACCTCACATCATACAATACAACCAGAATATGCTATGTGGCAGTATTTCTTCATCTTTTTATAAATGTTTTAACCTCTCATGATCCCAGACCCAACAGAAAATCAATCTAACAAACATTCAAGTGGTTGAATCAGGCTCATGGCAGAGAATTGAAACATTATGATCATACTTTCAAAAGCTATGGCTATTATGCAGGCCCACCAATGGCATTCGGGAATCCCAGCAGTAGGAGTGTCCGATCATGCAACAACAAAACCTTGTGCAATAAAGAGGAAATAAACTTGTGATCCTCTGGATCAAGTAAATAATTAACTTTAATAAGTTGCTGAAAGTGAGCTGTATTGTTTATGAGGGAATGCTGTCTTTACTCAGGGTATGACGTAGATTTAATATGTATTGTGACTGATGGTCTGCCTATCTGCCGAATATTGTGGAGCTGAAAGATGGACTCTAAAAAATGCTGGCAGCACTTGATGAAGCCACATCTGATGCCTATTGTGCCTTGTCCACCGCTGCCCATAAATCCAGTGTTTAGGAGTCCCTAGTTACAATGTGATATAGAATACATTATAATATGTGTGTGTGTGTATGTATGTATGTAAATAATATACAGCAATATAATTGAAATCATTTAAAAGTATGGAGTTAATGGGGTCATATGATGCTTTTTTAAAAGATCATTATTTTTTGTATTTGGTGTAACAGAATATGTTTGACATGCTTTAATGTTCAAAAAACATTCTTTTTCAAATACTGTACATTATTGTAGGTCCTCTATGCCCTGACTCTCTCTAACGGGTCATTTTTCTACAAAGTCCCCTCCTTCTGACAAGCGCAGTCTGCTCTGATTGGCCAACTGAACCAGTGCATTGTGATTGGCCGAACACCGCAAAGGGGAACAGAGTCGCATGACAGATACGGCCCCTTTCCCTAATCGCGAGATTCATCTTTCAAAATAAATGTAAAGACAGCTAATAATGTCCTTAGTTTTACCATCAGTTCAAGCCTGAAAGGGGAACAGAGTCGCATGACAGATACGGTGATGAAGCTCCTATGTGTTTGCAGTACACAAGCCATGGACGGTTAAGACAACTGACTCCACTGTGTGACCCTGTCTCTCTCTCTCTCTCTCTCTCTGTCTCTGTCTCTCTCTCTGTCTCTCTCACACACACACGTGCACGCACACACATACACACACATGCAAGACATGCAAAAGTCTGCATTTGAACAGTCAATAGCAAATACTTAAACTAATAACAAAACATACTTACAGTAGCTGATTCAGGAGCGCCAGATTGTCGTAGCAAAGTCAGAATTACCTCCTCTCCTAGGTTAACGAAAACAGTCGTCCATAAAAATGCATTGCTGTTCTGTTGTACGTAATCTTAAAGATTCCTAAATGCATCTACTTTCGGAAGGCAAAATAAAGTGCTTTTGCTTTCACCTAGATACAAACAGCATCTTCCTGACATGGCTGCTTCAACACTTACTGCGGTTCATGAAGCCACGCCTTCTTTCTTTGCGTAAACATTTGGGCGGTATTATGCAAATATGTCCACATAGTGACATAGAGATGTGGGGGCGTGTTTGAATGAGCCGTTTCAGGGGGGCGTGGCAGAGTCTTAACTTTGATAAAGAATATCTCTTTGGATTTGAGACTTTAGTCTTTGCAACTTTACAGATCTTCTTCATGCACCAAGAGCTTGTAACACTCCAAAGAGAAAGGAAAAAATTAAATCGCATCATATGACCCCTTTAAGTTTTTTAATGTTTTTGAAAGAAGTCTCTTATGGTTACTATTTTTTTCTTATGCATTTATTACATCAATAAATAAAAACAGTAATATTGTGAAATAATATTACCATTTAAAATAACTGTTTTCTGATTAGTGCATTATGGGACTGTATTCAGTGAAAACACCTTATTGTTTTTTTTATTTACTACATGAACCCTTGTTGGTTTAAACTGCTTTCTTTGCAATATATTGACTTTTTTTTGCCCACATGGTGTTGGTTTACGCTGATTCGTTTTAGTCAGATAGTATGTTATGTAAAAACAAGAATATTCTTTTTCTGATGATATCTTCTCTTTTTTCTTTTCCTCCATGCTAAATTATTAGGATTTTTTTGGTCCTCATCATCATAGTTGGGCACGATACAGCAATGCAATAAATTGATCAAGGCTACTGTGTAATTGTGTCCAAACTCTACACATTGCATTTTAGGGGTGGTAAATGGAGCAACTGCTTTGCAAACAAAGTGCAGATGTGACAAAGGAACTATTTGCTACTAGGCTTCTCAAACATAAATCTTTAATATCAATAAGTGCAAAACTCTTCTCAGAGAGCACTTATTGTAGTCTTTAAGCGCAGACTGGTAAATACACATTCACACTGACTTCCTGTGTGCAAGTGCACCAGTCTGTAGTTACCCTAACAGTCAGCAGGGGTTGTAAATGGCAATCTGACCTGTAGAAGAATACAGTGTATTCTCATGAGTCACGTTTTTTGGTTCTCAATAGTTTTCGATCATATGTTATGGATATTACAGATCATTGTCAGTTGTATAAATGTAGATATAGCTCATATCTCGCATGAGTGTCTGTGTTAAATAATCTGAAACTGTTTTTTTTTTTTTTTTTTTTTATCTGAAACTGTTTTTTTTTTTTTTTTTTTTTTTTTTTTTTTTGTTTTTGTTTAAATTTGTCATTATTGACTTCAAGCTCCATAGCAACTAAATGATTAATCAATGCACAGCTTAGACCCTGCAGGTATGAAACCAGGATGTTTCTCTGGCCTAAAGGGGGACGTGAGCCATGCAGCTCAGTGTGGTTCATATTAATGAATAAATGGTTCATCAATTAAATAATGATAAATGATAATAGATGAGTGAGCTTTTCTGAGCTATTACATATTAAATGTGCTCCAGGCTGTGAGAGTGGGAGAAATCCAACCTGAGAGCACATTGTCTTTTGTAACTTGATTCTCGCATATCCTGTCTTTACTGTTCACACTTGAATTGCAATCTCCATCACCGAGGGAAGTGTGAGGCAGTTACGTTTGTTTTTTTTTATTGTTCTGAGTTTGAGGTCAAAGTCTGTGTGGAACCGAGTATTTTTTTAAAACACTTGGTTGACAAAGTTAGTGACCTTCATGAAGAAAATTTTTAGACTGCAAGCCTGAAAATGGTTTGATATGTGAGAGATAATGAGTATGAGGAAACATACTCATACAACACACTGTGTTCAGTGGTTTGGAGACAATTAGACATTTCAGACAATTCGGATATGTTTATTTCCCAAAAGTGATTTCGGAAAAGCAAATAACTGTGTCATATCACAGCTTTTGTTAGGTCACTGAGGGCAATGACCAACTAGTTCCTTATACAGCTATAACAGAAATGAGGATGAATACAATAAATACATGTTCTTGTGTCTTGAAACTGCATGGTGAAGTAGGTGAAGGTGAGGATCCAAATGCAGTAGTTTATTGAATTCGTAATCCACAAACATAATCCAAAGGCAGGAAAAGGTCACGCACAAACAGGCAGCCAAAAAAATAGAGGGTCTAATCAAACAGGCAAATAGAGTAATCCAGAAAACAGGCAGAATAACAAGACCAGGAACAAACGACACCAGTGAACCAGGGTAAAGGCTTAGAATGCAGTAAATGGACACACACAGTACAAGACTTTTGCAAAAAACAAGAATGACGTTGAGACACGGTTGAATATACGGGTGAGCTAACCATGCTAATGAGACAAAGGTGCCAACACTGAGGGCTGATGAGACCGAGCCGAGGATTATGGGACTGAAGTCCTTGAGGAGATTGCCCCTTAGTGAATTGAAATTGAATCCTTGACAGTTCTTTGGTAAATAGATGCCTTTTCTCGGTGTGTAGCCCAAATATATAGGCTTTTCTAATGGTCGCAGGCTATCTACAACTACCTTCAATATTTGTTTTATGAAAATTAATACGGTTATTCAGCAAGGACCATTACATTTATCAACAGCAACAGGAAAGAACAGAATCTTGCAATTGGGCCTTTCCTAATAATGTTTTAATTAGCAAGTTTTTTCACGATAAATGTGGCTAAAGTAAGACAGTCCCTCAGAGGTAGCGTCTTGGAAAGATGGCGGGGTCACCGACTCTTTGCATAAAGGAAAATGCTACAAAACTGCTGCTCTGAAAAGAGCTGTTTTTTTGCTACTGTCTCTCTCTGGCGCACCATGCGGGGCCCAGGTACGCCGGGGCCGCATCTCCCGGTGGACAACGCGGCCGCAGGGCTCCCAGTACCGAAAAAATCTTCTTTATCAATCCCCCTCGCGGCGAACCCGCGAGACTCCCTACTGCCCCCACCCGCGCTGCAGAATTACTAGGTCTGCTTCCCACGTAAGATTTTTTCTTAGTTACTAGTCACCATTTGTCATTATTTCCAACTAAGTGCCAGGCCAGCACCATAACTATAATCCAGCCTACGAGACTTCACGCTTCACACATGCATTGTCTACATAAAAGCACAAAAGAAATAGCCCCAATAATTTTCAGTGAAAAGGAGACATTTACCCATTTATTAATAAATGCTATCTTATCGGCCAAGATGAAACGCTTATGCAAAGCTTGACTCTTCCATATGGACGCCAGCCTAAACAGGAAATACAACTCCTTCATAGATTATAATGCTTGCTTAAATTCCTACTAAAAGACATTTCCCAAGCTTTCTGTAGATATATTTTTCATGTATGTGAGACGCCTACAATTTCAGTTATTTCATTATTAGGAAAAAAATTATTTGACGTAGAGGTAAGGCCTTCCTGTCATGCATTAATTTATCTTTGCACAAGTTCACTTAAATACATTAATAATCTGGCTATTTTGTATATACCATAAAGCAAATTATTTTTTACATGTAAATTATCCAAAAATAAAACCAAACAAGATTCAAATAAGATAAAATATGTATACAGAATAAATAAGGCACTCAGCATCATGCAGAGAGCAAAATCTTGCACTGATATTTCCATTTGAATATTATAATAAACCTGCATTTAAATGCGGCTGCAATCATTTTATTTTATTTTATCATTTATTTTTACTTTAATTTAAAATTATGCTAGAAAGCGCTGAAGACTGCAATTTTAAAATCAGTTGTCAATTAGTGAAGCTCTTTTTTTTTTTACATCTTTTTTTTTACATCGTATGCACTTAGCTGACAAGTGAGACGCCTTTACTAATCCATCCATTCTTTAGTTTGCAATGGATTTGTTAAACTGCAAGTAGTTTAATTTTATTCGCTTCTTTGTCTTAACTAGGCCTAAATAATGTGGTTTAAATTATATAGCCTTACGCTTACTAAAATACAAAGAAGCACTTGAGAAAACGTGCCTATAGCCTTCCACAATAGCCATCACTTTTTAATGCCCGGGCTTTTAAAAGTAAACCACATTTTCTTTTTAATAAATATAATACATACCCTATATTATATAAATAATACTGTACATCATTTAAAATGTGCTCTAATCTAAAATATGGTGTAGAAAATATAAGCACAGCCTAGGGCTTGACATTTATCCTGCTTGAATCTCGTCTCAAAGAAACGACATATCTCTTCTATAAGGACTAAACTTTCATCTGTGAATATTAAATATTTTTTCTACATTTTCCCGACTGCAATCCTCAAATATAACACTCTCGTGAGGCAAAGCTGACGCCTATTTCCATAAAATGCGGCTTTGATGCCTTTGTTTGAAAAACCTGTATCGTTTTCACCTTGCGACGTGCCGCAATGCACTTTCTTTGCAGATTACAAGGGCGGTAACAGCCGGGCGTAGAAACGACGCTTTGGATGTCCACCTACTGTATGCATGGCAAATATATTGCAATATAATCTAAACTATCAAGTATGGACAATGGGGTCATATGATGCTTTTAAAGATCATTATTTTTTGCATTTGTAATAGGAAATATGTTGATATACAATGTTCAAAAATTATCTTTTCAACACTTACATTATTGTAGGTCCTCTACATGCCCTGACTCCCCTTAACGTCATTTTCTACAAAGTCCCTCTCCTTCCTGAAGTAGTCTGTTCTGACAACTGACCCAGTAACGCCTTTCTTCAACGCGAGATTCATCTTCAAATAAATGTAAGACAGCTAATAATGTCCTTAGTTTTACCATCAGTCAAGCCTGAAAAGGGGACGAGTCACCTTGACAGATCGGCTCTGATGAAGCTCCTATGTGTTTGCAGTAAACCAAGCCACGGGACGGTAAGACAATGATCCACTGTGTGGATCCCTGTTCCCTCTCTCTCTTCTCTCTTTCTCCTGCCTCTCTCTGTCCCTTGTTCTTCCTTGGTTCCCTCCTTTCTTCACACACACGTGCACAACACACATACACCACACATGCAAGAATGCAAAGTCTGCTTTGAACAGTGCAATAGCAAATACTTAAAACTAATAAACAAAACAATACTATGACAGCTAGCGCTGATTCAGGAGCGCTCAGATTGTCGTGAGCAAAGTCAGAGATTACCTCCTCTCCCTAGGTTCACGAAACAGTCGTCTATAAACCATGCATTGATGTTTGTTGTACAGTAATCTTAAAGATTCCCTAAATGCATCTACTTCGGAAGGCCAAATAAAAAAGTGCTTTTGCTTTCACTCTAGATACACACACAGCATCTTCCTGACATGGCTGCTTCAACACTAACTATCGGTTCATGAAGCCACGTCCTTCTTTCTTTACAAGTAAACATTTGGGCGGTAGTATGCAAATGGATGTCCCACATAGTGACATAGAGATGTGGGGGCCGATGTTGCTAATGGAGCCTGCTTCAGGGGGCGGCGTATGGCAGAGTCTTTAACTTTGATAAAGAATATCTCTTTGGATTTGAGACTTTAGTCTTTGCAACTTTACAGATCTTCTCATGCACCAAGAGCTTGTAATACACTCCAAAGAGAAAGGGAAAAAATTTAAATCGCATCATATATGACCTCTCTTTAAGTTTTTTTTTTAATGTTTTTTTGAAGAAGTCTCTTTATGCTTACTATTTTTTTTCTCTATGCATTTATTGTATTGATAAATAAAAACAGTAATATTGTGAAATAATATTACCATTTAAAATAACTGTTTTCTGATTAGTGCATTATGGGACTGTATTCAGTGAAAACACCTTATTGTTACTACATGAACCTTTGCAGTAAAACTGCTTTCTTTTTTTAATATATTTGACGTTTTTTGGACCACATGGTGTTGGTTTACAGCTTGATTCGTTTTATCAGATAGTATGCGTTATGTAAAACAAGAATTTCTTTTTCTGATGATATCTGCTCTTTTTTCTTTTCTCCATGCTAAAATTATTAGGATTTGGTCCTCATCATCAGTTGGGCACGATACAGCAATGCAATAATTGATCAAGGCTCTGTATTTTTGTCCAAAATCTACACATTGCATTTTCGGGGTGGAGTAAATGGAGCACTGCTTTGCAAACAAAGTGCAGATGTGCCAAAAGGGAACTGGGATGTGCTACTAGGCTTCTCAACACATAAATCTTAAATATCATAAGTGCAAACTCTTCTCAGAAGCACTCAATTGTAGAGTCTTTAGGCAGACTGGTAAATACACATTCATTACACTGACTTCCTGTGTTGCAGTGCACAGTTCTGTAGTTTACCTAACAGTCAGCGGGGGGGTGTAAATGGCAATCTGACTGTAGAAGAATACAGTGTGTATTCTCCACATGAGTCACGCTTTGTGGTTCTTTCCCAACAGGTTTCGATCAGCAATGTTATGGATATTTGCAGATCCATTTCGAGTGAACATAAATGTAGATATAGCTCATATCTCATGAGTGTAGTACATGCTTACCACAAATAAATAATTAATACTTTTTTTTCTGAACTTGTTTGTGGTTGAATTTCAAGCTCCATAGCCTAACCTAAATGATTAATCATGCACAGCTTTAGACTCCTCAGGATATGAAATAAGGATGTTTCACCTCCCCCTTTTTGGCCTAAAGGGGCGACGTGAGGCCATGCAGCTCAGTGTGGTTCATATTAATGAATCTCTTGTTGGAAATAAATGATAAATGATAAAGATGAGTGTGAGCTTTTCTGAGCCATTACATATTAAACTGTGCCTCCAGGGCTGTGCTGAGCGTGGGAGGAAATCCACGAGCACATTGTCTTTGTAACTTCTTGATTCTCAGATCCTGTCTTTACTGTTACTACTTGACTTGCATCTCCATCACCCTGAGGGGGGTGTGAGAGTTACGTTGTTTTTTTGATGCATGTTCCTGCGTTTTGAGTCAAAGTCTGTGTGGACCTAGAAAACACTTTTAAAAAACCTTTTTTTTTTGGTTGATTTTTGAAGTTATGCGTGACCTTCATGAAGAAAACTTTTTTAGCATCTGCAAGCACTTCATGAATGTGTTGATATTGTTTAGACGTGATACTTGAGCCCATGAGGAACATACTCATACAAACACACTGTGTTCAGGGGGTTTGATAGACAATTAGAACATTTCAGTGACAATTCGGATATGTTTGCTTCCAGAAATTATTTTCCTTTGGAAAGCAACATAACTTCAATCATCACAGCTTTTTGTTAGGTCACTGAGGCTATGACAACTAGTTCTATACAGCTATAACAGAAATGCGGTTATATAATACAGCAATTCAATACTACATGTTTTCGTCATGAAACTGCATGTTGTGATATCACCCACAGTGTGAGAGGGATCCAACACAGATGCAGTAGTTTATTGAATATAGTGCTGTTAATCCACAAACGCTTCCAAAACAACCAGAGGCAGGAAAAGGTCACGCAACAAACAGGCAGCCAAAAAAAAAAAAGTCAAAGTAAGGGGCTGGAGGCAAATAGAGTAATCCAGAAAAACAGGCAGAATAACAAGACCAGGAACAAAGACACCAGGGAACCAGGGGTAAAGGCTTAGAATTGCAGTAATGACACACACAGTACAAGACTTTGCAAAAGGATGACTGTGAGAACGGGCTTATATAGGGTGAGCTAACCATGCTAATGAGACAAAGGTGCAAACAATGAGGTGCTGATGAGACCCCCTTTCTTTCCTCCCCCCTTTTTCTTCAGCAGAGGATTATGGGAAATGAAGTCCTTGGATGGAGTGCCTTTGCGGACATGTTCAACAAGGGCATTCCAGCTGGTGATCTTGACAGTTCTTTGGTAAATATATGCCTTTTCTCGGTGTGTAGACAAAATAATTCGCAGGACATCACAGCAGGCTATCTACACTACCATTCAATATTTTTTAAGAAATTAATACTTTTTATTCAGCAAGGACCATTACATTTATCAAAAGTAACAGGAAAGAACAGAATCTTTGCAAATTGCCTTCCCTAATAATGTGTTAATTAGCAAGTTTCACGATGAATGTGGCTAAAGTAAACAGTCCCTCAGAGGGCGGGCTTGGAAAAGAGGGGCGGGGTCACCAGAACTCATTTGCATTTAAAGGAAAATGCTACAAAACGGCTTGCTCCGAAAAGAGCTGTTTTTGATACTGTAAAAGGGGTGTTGTTTTACACCACCATTGAGAAATTGTAACCAAACTACGTTACAGACTTTTCATTAAGACCCTAATGAATCATATCAACTTGTGGAAAATGGGCATCCGATGACACCTTTAAGATCTGATGTAAAAAAAAAATAAATAAATTCAATACTAAATTCATCAGGCATCAGAACTTTAAACTGCATGCGGAAAAGTGTGTATCTGAGAAAAATAAAACAGTCCTCAAACATACTTAATTACCTATTGATAATGGTAATGCATTTATTTATAATTTAACATAATTATTTATATTCATTAACCTATTTGAAAAGTAGGTATTAGGCTTCAAATTTATTAGATATAAAAAAATCACTTCCACACCACAAAAAGATAGTATAACAAAAAAAAAATTTTCACTCACACAAAAAAAAAAAATAAGCAAAATATAAATCTTCATTATGCTCATATATGATTGAAGATACTGTCAGAATTAACCCCCGAATGCTTTGTTTGCCATCGGAAGATACCATTATCACGAATTAACCTGCATTTTATCTGATTGCATTTCAATTTCTTTGCAGCTATTTTGTATCAGCTGTGCAAGACAAGTCAATTAAAATGACCCACAAACGACCCGAGAGAGGGTGTTCTTGATTAAAGGAAAATTTTCTTTCCATCTTTTTCAAACCTGGCCCCTATATCTAATACTGGTTAGAGGGCACTCCAGCACTTCAATCTAGTGGCGTCACCTTTCCAGTCTATTGACTTAGGCCTCACACATTAACCTGCACCTTCCACTGCATGCGACTCTCTTTTATCTGTAATCTCTCTATCCTACAGGACTACAGATGGTGATATCGTGAATTTGAACACTCCTTTCCCCTCAAAATGCTATTCTGTTTGTGCTATGTTTTCTCCGCCGCCTTTTATGTTGCTCAGATGATGTGAGACACGGGGGAAAAATCAAACAAATATCAAAACAATTGGTGCCTGCACTTCTGTTTTGTATCTTTCTACACGGTCAAAGCAAATATGCGTTTACTATATCACCCTTGATTAGTACTTGTTTGATATATGAGTGCTCTTTGATAAGTCTCTCTATTGTTCTCACAGCATGGCATGCATTCATAATGGAACAGCTGCTTCTCTGTCATGGTTGGTTGTGCGGTATTTCTAGTGTGCTTGTGGGCTGTTATCTCGGCGGTAGTGATTCTGTAGGACAGTGGAGCACTAGCCGGAGGTGCTGGGACAAAAGGAGAAATTGAGAGGGCAGATGCGGCTATATGCTAAAGGGGACCTGCTTTGTGGAAACGTGGACGGCGCTGGGTTTTCTGACCTCCCTGTGCGCCTCCCCTAATGCATTAGCACATTGCATCTTAGGTGCAGCATCAGATCGAGAGTGTCCTGACCATGGGCAGACTTAGGACAGGGCAGAGACCAGGAGCAAGTGCGGACAGAGACTGGCCAGGAATGTGTCCTGAGTGGGTTGTAAAGGGGACTTGGGTCATGAGACGGGGTGCTGGCTAGATACAAGCTGGCATGGCCGTAAGACGGACCAGTAGCCATCTTGGGAATAGAAAGGTACATGTCCGACACCATTCCTGACTAGTTTGGGGAGATGAGGTGCAGCCTTGGCACTAATGTTTATATTTTAAAGGTTTAGCATTGCATTCTGTTGTGTATTGAAAAAAGTGAAGCTTAACAACCAACACTGTTCTTGCACTGCTTTTAGTACTTGAAGAGTGTGCTAGTGAAGAGGAACTGGTTTCTGGACTGCAGCCTGCTGATCTGGTGCCTGTTTTAACTCATAGTTACTTTTAGGGAGGCAAACAGGCTCTTGGACAATTCATCCAATAAATGTAATCGTATGAGAGATGACTGGCCTCCCAGGTACACAGATGGGAAGTGGGAATATTGATTAGATAAGTTTTGTTTTGATATTGAAACTGAATAACAGCAGTTTGCATGGAATGTTATTTTGTGCAGCTATCTGCATGCAAAAATCGATTGCATAAAATTGTTTTTCAGTTCAAAATTTCAGTAGTTAATATAATGTTAGGTTATAAACTTTGTATTGTCATTTTCGGCTGCGTCTGCCTGTTCCTGTTTTCCTTATAGGGTTTGTTTTACTCGCTCATCTTTTTGTCACGCCTTAATTTTTAGTTTAGTTTGCTGTACACAGACGCGAAATGTTTCAAGTCTCCGCCACCGCCCTGTACCACCCTGGCATCACGGTTAGGCACGTCAGTGTAAGCTGCCCTATGTGTTAAGTTCTCCGGTAATGATTTCAGTATACTGTCCGGTTATTGTTGGTGTTATGTTTTTGCTGTGGTTATTGCAGTCCTTGTACCCTTTGTGTGGATTAAAATTAAAGACGTTTATTTGGATTATCCTTTGTCTTCATCATCTTCCTTGGAGCTCCGTAAGAAAAGGGGGGGGGGAATAAATGACCTTAAACTGCCGCACCCAATTAATGTAGCCCGAAGGGCGTGTCTCTTAGCTTCAGGGGCTTCCTCATTTTCATTTTTAAGAGGATGTGACATGGAGGAGTATGTCGAGGTTTTTGGAGTTATTGCATCTCAGCCAAGATGTGATGACCTTCATCTAATGGATTGGTACTCAGTGTGGGCTGGAACAAGTATCTGCTTCCTCATGCCAGAGCTGATCCGTGCGGGTGTTGCTTGAGAAATACATAAACTTTCGCACTGTGGATCACCGGATCAACCATTTACCATGGACCAAAGCAGAAGCCCAGCCCGATGTCCACGAGTCCAGTCTACCCCATGTGACGCGGAGCTGTTCACTGCGACTGTCAGAGCTGCAGCACCAGATCGGACAGAGAGCCAAGCGCATGCCTGCTGTCGGTGAGCCCAGTTGCCATTCAGGAGCGACAGAGCTGACAAATCACACCCCGGAACGTGTGCCTCAAGAGTCTGACCAGGTGCTGAGACCGACAGCGCAGTGATGGTGGATACAGCTTTGGAGATCACAGGGGCTAATGAAAGCCATTTATTTACCTTGTATTTACCATGAGCCACCGCGGAGGGTGATCAAGAAAGTTGGCATGGCCGAAGACTGACAGGTCATCTTTGGAATAGCAGGTACATGTTTCCGACACCACGTCGGATCATTTGGGAGATGAGGTTGCGCTGCTTGGCACTAATGTTTATAAATTTAAAGGTAAGTATTGCATTCTGTGTGTACAACAAATTGAAGCACACCAACACTGTTCTTGCAGTGTTTAGTACTGATAGTGTGCTATGAGGACTGGTTTCTGGACTGCAAGCCTGCTGATTCTGGTTACCAGTTACTTTTAGGGAGGCAAACAGGTTTGGACACCAATTCCAATAATGTCCCTTAAGAGAAGGATGACTGTTCCACAGTCTCAACACAGATAATGAATAGGGATTGAGGTGTTGTTGGGGGACCTGCGGAAGCAGTGGCTGAGACCCCCACCCCCCCCCACCCCCTCTGGAGTAGAAACAACCATAGCCACCGTGCACAGGCGTGTGCTTTTTGACCAGAAACACGGCAGAAGTCGCCTGACCTGGGCTACAGGGAAGCCGCACTGGACTGTTGCTCCGTGGTCCAAAGTCTTTTTTCGAGAAAGCAAATTTTGAATGTCCATTCGGAAATCCAGGTTCCATGGAGTCTGGAGGAAGACTGGGAGAAGGACAATGCCAAAATCCTGAGTCCATTTCAAACCCACAGTCAGTGATGGTCTGGGTGCCATGTTCAGCTGCTGGTGTTGGTCCCTGTGGTTTTATCAAGGGCAGGTCAATGCAGCTAGCTATTGCAAAGGAGATTTTTGGAGTCAGCATTTCATCATATGCTTTCCATCTGCTGAAAAGCTTTATTGAGATGAATAATTTTCGTTTTTTCAAGCACGACCTGGCACCTGCTCACAGTGCCAAACCACTGTAAATGGTTACTGACCATTGTATTACTGTTCTCAATTGTCCTGCCAACTCTCCTGACCAACCCCTAGAGAACTCTGTGGGAGATGGTGAAGAGAAAGTTGGAGAAACGCAAGGACCCCAACAACTCTGTGATGAGCTTAAGGGCCTCTATCGAATCATCCTTGGGCCTCCTAAACCACCTTCATCATTGCCACAGGCGAATTGCCCCTCCATGCCACGCCGCATTGCAGCAGTCATTTCTGCAACAAGGATTCCCCCGACCAAGTATTGAGTTGCATAACTTGAACATAAGTTATTTGAAGGTTGACTGTTTTTTTTGTATTAAAAACCTTTTCTTTTAATTGTTCCGGATAAATCTGCTAATTTTTTGAGAATAGGAAGTTTTGGGTTTTTCATGAGCTGTAATGCCAAAATCCTCCGTAATTAAAACAATACAAGACCTGACAATATTTCAGTTTTGTGTGTCAATGAATCTAAAATATAAATGAACGTTTTAATTTTTATCAGTACGTTATTGAAAATAATGAAACTTTTTCACAATATGCTAATTTTTTTGAGAAGGACCTTTATGTCCATCATCTTTGAATATTTATTTCTGGCAAGAAATCCCGCACCCAACACTCCCTCTCCCGCCTCCACTCAATTGATCTGTAACTTACCATTCATCAACCGCTCATTCTGCTGGATCTTGTCAGCCCCTCTTCTCACCCTCAGCCCACCATCATGTGGCGTGGGCTTGCCGCGGGTCCTGCCCATCTCCAACTCCATTGGTGGTTTTAGTCTTGGAGGATCCCTTGACATCCGCCTCCGAGGCCCAGACTCTGCCGTCAGCACTGTGACCCAGTGGTCCACCATGGCTTGCAGCGCCTCGTCTCCACCGGAGCCCTCATCCACCAGCTCCCACCGGGGGGTGGGGGAGGGGCTCCCGCTTGCCTTCCAGCTCTGCCGTGGTCCAGTCGTCCCCCCTACCTTCACCTCGGACTACACGTCAGTCCTGGCTGTAGCCTCGTCCCTTCAGCTCCCACCTCAGTCCTCTGTCACTCGGGGGGGGCCGGCTCCGCCGTGGCCCTCTGGATTCCTGGCGGCTTCACCCTGGCTCGTCGGCTCCTGCCATCAACCTTGGCCTCCACCTCCACCTGCTTACCGCCGTCCGGTCGTCTCCATGTAGCCATCATCCCTTCCTCTTTCCTCCACCACTGCTCCTCCCTCCGTAGGCTCCACTGGGGGTGGGCCATCATGGCTGCGGCCCTGGGTCCTGGTCTGGCTCCTCCTACTCCAGCTTCCACTCTCCTGTCCTCATTCCTTGGCTTCCTTTAATTATAACCATCTGCTGTCGGCCCGCCGTTATCTTCCTGTCTCCAGAATGGCCTCCTCCCTCCATCGGTCGCCACCTTGGTCGTCAGCCTGCCTTCCTGCCTGCCTTTCCACCAGCCCTTTGTTGCCAGTCCGTCCTCATCCCACACCCCTTCCCCCGCTCTGTGGATCGTCCTGTTACAGTGGGAGGATGCGCTTGCTGGGATGAGGGAGTACTGTTAGGATTATGAAATTTTAGTGTTGTCCTTTGTTTGTTTTACGTCTGCCTGTTCCTGTTTTTTCCTTATGGTTTTGTTTTCCTGTTTCTGTTTTAGCTCATTATTTGCCTCGTTGTCATTAGTTTACTCCATCACCTGTTTTGCCCCTCGTCAGCTGCCCCTATTTAAAGTCTCCTTTCTGTTTCCCCCCACCCCCCTCCTTTCTGTTCATATCCTGTTGGTTATTGTTTGGTGTTTACAATGTTTTGCTGCTACCCTGAGTTTATCTCCTTCCTTTTATTTCGTGTGGATTAAAAATACAAAGACTTTGTTTTGGATTATCCTTCATCTTCCTTGGAGTTTCCGTACAACTCTACCTGTAAATTAATATAGAAATTCTAAAATAACTTAACAATTAATAATTAAGAATAAGATAATAAGGAAATACAATATAGGGCAATCATTCAAATAAAGAAATTACAAGAAATAGGATAAATATAAAATGAATATTATAGGCTGCAACTACCATTATTTTGAATAAGCGCTTAATCGGTCTATGATTTTATCGATTATCGATGAATCGGTTTTTGTACTATATTTTTAGTTTTGCCCATTTTTTTTTTTCCCCCAGTAAATTTATTAACAAAGTGTCTTTATCAGTCAACATAGACGTTTTAGAGATTTTAACCATTGCCGTGTCATCTCCGCATCAAAACATACCTGTAGTTTTGTGTTTTTAATTATTTTAGTAATCCTTTGTTCGAACTGCTCTGCAATCAAAACACTGACCCATACATACTCTAAGCAAAATGTCCCAAGGAGATTTCAAATAATGTTTCAATGGCAGTCCTTAGGCTCCTGGAATACTTTAAACACCCGAACAAAACTTATTATAAGGAATCTTTCAGAACATATTTTCCACGAAGAATAAGAATAAAACGAATAAATTGCAGTAAATGCAATTTTATTATGTTTTTCCTGTAAACAACAGCTGACCTGGGAAACAGCTTTATAGCTTATTCTGGAAATTGTAACATCCTTCGCATAAAGTGCCAACGGCAGGAAACTTGAATGGACGCTCACATTTAAAGTAAAATTTAAGTAACACCTCAGAAGTTTCCATAAAAAAATTGGAACACACACCAAAAACCTCTGTGTGAAAAAGTGCAGTGAATACTTAGAAAAAAGTGCATTTCAAATACATTTACACATAACCTCTCTCCTTCATTCCCATAATTAGGCTGCAAGACTGAATTATTAACTGGTTACTCAAAGCTTTAAATGTTAATTGTTAAAAAGCAATTTATCATCACTTTTTACGACTAAACCTTTGCAACACCTTGTACTCGGCAGAATCTGCACAATAAAAGTCTGCATGCACAACTGTGATTTTTCATCGATTTAATATGTAGTGGTCCTTTTAACAGTGGCAAAATTCAAAAATGTATAATCATAAATGTTAAACAAACAGCTATGCCTGAACTTGACTAGGAATTCGACCTACATGTTGTGACTTGAGGCAGAACACATTCACTCTTATTTGAAAAAAAACTTTGCATTGCAGTTTTTGGCAAAAAAAAAAAAGGTCAACATGTCCAAATTTCTGGCTTCACAGTTAGCTTGCTCTCTTTTTAGAGGATATGTTTCCTGCCGCGAAACCAGCCGCAGTTACATTTTACTCTTCTTTTTTTGATAGGCTCAAAGTAAAGGGGCCTCCCACATTTTTGGATGACTTCGTCCGATTAGTTTTATCTTTCCCGCTTTTTTCTTTTTCTTTCTCGACTTACCCACTGCCCCGCCTGCCCACCCTCACGGCGAATGCTGCAGATTTGCCGGGAGCATTCACCAGCATGTGGCTATTCGCTAGTTTCTTCTCCCTGCTTGTACTGGTCAAAACCTCCGGTGCAAACAACTCCATATGTGACGCTTACGGCAAAGAAAATGTGAGCACGGTAATACAATAAGTAATATTAAATCATTGCTGTATATAGTAAATAAAAACCGCAGTAATATACACGCAATACCTAATTACCTATCAAATTTTGTTTGTAACAATTTGTCCTTACCTGTTACAATCTTAAACAAATCAGATGTACGAACATGTACAACAAGGCATTTTTGGGTAATCTGAACAATCTCATGTGGTGTTAGTGTGTTAGTGATGTTTTATTTCTTTAATTTTTTTTTACCAAGAATTTACCAGCACTTCTAGACATTCCAGCACCAGATGACTGCTCAGACAGATTCTACATTTGCAAGATGGAAATGCTCCCGATATTATTTTAGTTCGTAAGACAAAAGAACAAGAACGTAATAGTCAAGTGCAATCTATGTGCGAAACTGAGGGAACACATCTACATCGAGAAGTAGCATGAGTAAGTTGAAGAAAGACCTGAACCGGTGTCACACTAGAGCTGAGCAAGACAAAGCGACAGAAATGAATATTCTCTCGGTCTGCCATGCTGCTTGAATCCTGAGAAGTGAAGTGACTTCGTGGCTGAGAATGTTGTACTGGAAGATATGCAGCTTCTGTCAACAGTAGACTCGCCGGTGTTTAGCAAGCTTGTCAGTCAATGACAAGGTAAACTAACGTTGCTATGATTCATATAGGCTACAGTATTGATTACTAGGCCATACCTATGCTATCTACCGTGTTAGTACAAACTACTGTACAACATAACGTTAAACGTAGCCTATATACTGCCATCTAAATATATTTTGTCTGCCATTTAAACATAGTGTTAATACCCTTACAAGCCATTTTCCTTTGCTAGCTATTTTTTAATTTGGTGAAGATTACTCAAAGGTAATGCAAAAGTTGTGTAACTTCAAACATTATTGTAACTAACTAGTTTCAGATTGCAGTACCACTATATAATTTTGTTACATTTTGGAAGGTTACTTGCCACCACTTGTGACTGTTCTCATGATAATGGAGCTCAACCCATGGACTAAATGGTGTAATGTGCAGCCACGCAGCCAATGATCACTCAAAGACTCGGGTTTTACGTCAATGCCTTGAACGTACTTTTTTAAACCGGATGAACGGCATGGGCCCAAAAATTCAAAAAGGACCAGTTTCCACTTTTGGTAACATATTTTGTGACAGCTATTACTTAAGCCATGTGCAACACGGATATATCTGTTAACAGCTAACAAAATGTGTTTGTTGGTGTTACATGTACCCTTTAAGAGTCTCAAGACCGGTTTTTATTGTAACCTATAAAGAGTCAATTATTCATTCTAATTTAGTAAAAAATATGGAAGTCCACACCACAGCTACATTGATAACCAACATAGAATAATAATTTTTTTCCAGTCTTATGAATGTGAACACATTGGACAACCTATCAGAATCCACCTGACTCTAAAGACCTGGAAACATTCAAGCATAAACTGGAATGCGCGCTCATAATAAAACAGATGTTATCAAGTGTTGGTGTGGATGATAAGATAGTTGCACAATAGTAATCTTTTAATATTTGGCATTCCTTGGTGTGAAAAGGCATAAGTCACTTAGTACCTTATATGTATATTGTGTAAAGCCATGGTATTGTTACTTTTTTATTTTGGTATCTTGGTAACTTGTGGGCAATGTACCAGTTCTTTTGACATCTTTAGATTGTAAAAACAGTCTAGTTACTAATAAGGTTTAGTAATTCCTAAGCGGTAGGAATTATATTATTCCAATTAAATCCACTACATTCAAATGAACCTGCAAAAGTAGCAGGAATGAAGACAATTAATTGCAATTCATCTTTAATAATTAATCTGTTCAGGATTTCTAGAACATTCAAGCAATATTGAGGCTAAATATCTGATCATTTTGTTGCCCTGTTTGCAAATCTCAAATAGCCGTATTTGACATTTGTTTTATGATAAAATGCAATGCAACATTAATGCTCTGAAAACTTTTTACTGATCATCTTCAAGCCCTTGTTTCCATCCGAGATATTAATTCAAGTCGTTAATAATGACAGAATGAGGGCCTGCTGGTTCTTGATGTTAACAGGAACACCTCACATTTTTCCAGTGCAAAGCTGTCATGTTTAGTTACAGCTTTTTTTGGATTGTGTTCACATTTGCTTTGAGAAAGCAGGGTTGTGTAAAGCGTAGAAAAACTGCACATTAATCTTGCCATGGGATGTGTTATCTGTGCATGTACTGGGAGGTTTTGTATGAAGACCGAACTTCTGGAAGAATTTTCAACCTAAAATGGTGTCCGTTCTTTCTGCATTTTGAATTATTCCATAATGATTTCTGTTTGAAGTCTCTTTGATAGCGCCAGGCTGCTAGCATTGTTTCAGAATCATTAAATGCTGCCTTGCTACCCACTGCTGTTCTGATTCAGATAATAGGGCAAAGTATTAAAACTAAAACTACAGCAAAGTACTGAATTTAAAAATAATAGAAGAAAGCAGCTGGTGCTCAGAGGTTTGAGGTATCCATTTTTTTGTATTACATTTTCTATTAGTTGCAATGTCAAAATCAGGGGTCGCTTGACAACCAGAAGGATTTTCCTTCAAAATTAACATTTTGATCTGTCTTAATAAATGCTAATGTTACATATTTGTAGACTCTCATAGGTTTTTGTGTATAGATCTCTTTCAAGGTCCATTTATGACAGTTTGTTATATTGTATAGTAAAGACTGTTATATGTGCAACAGTGTTAAAGTGCCTCTATTATGCCATTTTAAAGGTTCCTATTATTGTTTTGAGAGTCTCCTACAATAGGATTACATGCATGCTAGGTCAAAAAACACTTTTGTTTTCTCAAAATATGCTTTAAGTATCACCTAATTTTCCAGCGATTCTCAAACGATTCGTTCAAAGCAGTTCTACGATTCAGTCTCTCTAAAACGCTTCTTTCCGTGAGCCTGCTCTGCTCTGATTGGTCAGGTGGCCTAGTCTTTTTGATTGGTCTACACTCAATAGAAAATATAAACATCTATTATTTATCATAATAATCCAAATAAACAGGGTATTGAGCCATCTTTCGAGAACAAGCGTTGAAACCCCCGAGACTTTTATACTTTTTAACTACCCAGGATTAGAGAAGTAGTCGTCGGTAGAATGATGTGTTTGTGGGTGGGGTCAAGTTGTTCGCTAGGCCAGCCAACGTAGAGAACATAGGAGGAATATGCAAATGTGTACCACTGTGACTTGTAGCCATCACGGAAGTGGGATTCATAATTACTAACGACTCGTTTAGGCTGTAGAGAGTTGATTCTTTATTTTTGGAGACAATAACTTTATTTATTGTGCACTTTTGGCTTTACAACTTTAACTGATCATTTACATTCACATACAGCCACAATTACAACACTGAATGAAAGGCACATTATTGGAAAGGAATAATAGGGGCACACTCTAAATGGAATTCAGTATTTTTCACACACAGACAAAGCTCTTTGAAACCAGGAAAAGGGTAAATTAAAGGGTTTTTCAATGTTTATGTAATTGAAGCTCTGAAAACATCACTTAGCTGTTCACATAGATAATGCCCATAAATTAAAGTCACTTCCCAGGGCTCAACTCTGAGAATGTGTTCTACTCACCCTTTTTGGGCCAGTGGTTAATTTTTTTTCTTGCCCTGCCAAAATTTTAACTGAACCTACAATCAATCAATCAATCAATCAATCAATCAATCAATCAATCAATCAATCAGTTATTGTTTTCATAGCTTTTTACCCATCTAACTTTGTACTCTAAAAATTTTGAAACTTTTTTCATGACACAAAAATTTTTGATACCATAAAGTTTCACAATTCACGTTACCCTGGATTCTCGATCCACAGTAAAAACTAGCCTAACTAATGTAAATTTATTAAAGACAAGTGAACAGTAAGTAATAAAATAAGAACAAATAAACAAAATTCTAAGCAATATCACCAATAATAACAACAGAATAAGATACAAATAAAATAGATGTGCAGTAGGTCTAACAGTGGCATTCAGCTACAGAAATTCAATAATCTTTTGTAAAATAACACTACATATTCTTCACTGTGGTAAATTAAATATGGATTAATCCTTGTTAAAGCTACAAACGTTATTCAGTCAAGATCAGTGAGCAATTTTCCTCTTTGTATTTTCTCTATTGTTTGAAATAACATAAATG
Source organism: Cyprinus carpio (assembly GCF_018340385.1). NCBI lineage: Eukaryota > Metazoa > Chordata > Actinopteri > Cypriniformes > Cyprinidae > Cyprinus > Cyprinus carpio. The sequence continues at coordinate 676,004 of NC_056589.1, read as the reverse complement.
ACAAGAGAGAGCAGCAGGTACTGTCTATTAGGCTGTGGTCAACTTTAAGACCTAATGCACAAATTCAAACTAATTAAACATCTGATTTATTTTCACGTCTGTTTATCTCAACTACAATTCCATCAACTATCCAGAGCGTCTTTCACGCTATCAGCAGTCCTTATTGTCGAGCCCTATTTCCAGTAAATTGGTTTGAAAGGTTGTTTACTCTTTTTGCTTAGGAATCAAATAGGAATCACTTGTCTGTTTTCTTTCCAAAGTGTGACCTGTAGAAATTCGGCCTGTTTATATCACACAGTAAAAGAAAATCTTCCCTACAGACACCTTTCAAAGTGAGAGATTATCCCAATTTCAGCTTTTCAGTGAAGTGCATGGCCTGTGGAATGAGGTTTTGTCCAGACTGTGAACACTGATTTAGTGCATCCATATTTAGTTTAAAACTGAACCTTTGATGTTTTTGACTGGACCCTCCATTACATTGAAGATGTCATGTCTTTTATTAAACTAGGTCAGTAAATGTTTGTTAAAGGAAGGGATGTGGAGGTAATGAGAGGATGATTGATAACTGAGGCCCATTTTCATGGCTGTTATTTAAAACATTACACATAACATAATGACTCATAATAAAAACACATTACAAACAAACAACAAAAACCTAGACCATTCATACTACAACAAACAAAAATAAGAAAAACTCTTAAACAGGAGTCTTGCTATTTCACATGACAATCAAATTAATTGTCTAAAAAAATTAAATACTTGCCCTTTAATTTAATTCCGAAACAGGAGTCTTGCTATTTCTCATGATATTCCTTAAAGAATTGGGATCACTGAATAAGAAGAAATAATAAGAAGAAGCAGATTTACATTTGAAGATCAAACTAAGTCATTTTTCATTCACTGATTTTGAAATTCAATGTCTTTTACTTGTTGTAATACATTAAACCCCTATTTAATTTAAATGCATCTCAGCGGTAAGCTGATTCCAAATGGCTGTTGCTATTGATATTCCTGTCCAATAATATCTCTCTGTCTTGTACCATTCACAAGCATTACTGGTTTTAGAATAGTGTGGTTAAGACCCGCAGGCTATGTTGTAGTAGGATGTATTAATAGTAAGTTCTGTGCATCTGCTGGGATTCGCAATAAAATATCTGGTTCATAGATGCTCTTGAGATGGCAGTAAAAGATACAAACAGTAAAGCATAGATTAGAAAAACTGCTGTACGCAATACATTTTCATCATTGATAATGATGACAAATGTTCTTGAGAATCAAATCAGCAGACTAATGGATGCTGAAAATTCCCACAAAAAATTACCTTGGTTAAACGTGTATTACAGACTCAAAACATTTGAATATTAGTGTATGTCTGCAGCTTCCTGTGGTATTATTTGTATTGTGAGTAAGGAGGATTGTCACAAGGTATCAGTAGTTTGAGTTAAAGGTCCAAATACACAAATGCTTTATTCTCTAGCAGTGGTTTTATATATTAGTCTCTTAAATTAGGATTTTTTTTTTTCTGAATTATTGGAGCATATTGCTTTCCTTAAATAATCTCTTGCAAGCCTGAACTCGTTCAGTTGCACCAGAATAGACCCTACACAAGGTCATAACTCTGTGAGCTTGGGTTTCTGTGTTGAAACACAGAGAAAGATTTATAGGGTAAATCCTTACACATCCCGGAAGATGTCCCCTTGACTTTGATGACTGTATGGGTTGCAGACTTCTGTGCGCTGCTGATAAGCTGTACGTACGTCACTAATCACACACTTCCCTTTAGCAGATAGCATTCAGCAGACCACACATTCAAATCTCATGACCGCACAATCTCAAGTTTGTGGTTAACGTGCACAGCTTTAAGGAGAATCCATGACATAAAGGTGTGTTTGGTGCAGGTTCAGTCATGCTTATATTAGGATATTATGATGAATCATGATATATTGAATCATGAGGCATTGCATATTTACTGTACCACAGTGTAGTTGCTGATATGCAGCTCTGGTCAGTAACCTCTGTGGCTTATTTAATGTAGCTCATTACTCTAACTCTTACTCACTGATTTAAATAAAGCTCTGTCAGCCCTTCAATGCCCCAAGGTGGGATTTCCATGTAATTGCACAGGGGAAGAGGGTGATCTCTTCTGTTTAAAAGGAAGGATTTTCAAATACACGTTTGTTTTGCTAGTGCTCTTTTGTAATACCCATAAATCTCAAATCCAGTTATGACAAAACAAGACACATTAATACAATTTTAACAAAGTTTAACATTGTTTTTTAAATGGACTAAAGACCAGTATACATCACCAGAGAAAAGTCTGTTGTTTTTACTGAAAGTTTTTTATTTAATTCAAAATTTTATTTAATTTCAAATTGCAAGTTCAAAAAAATGAAATTATGAAACATACATGGACGGACCCTTCACAGTAAGATCTATAATATTCATTTACAGAATGGATAGGGTGAATTTTCATTCCATGATGGCTTAAAGACAACTAAAAAACTAGACTAAGCAGGAATGAATACATGGAGGAGTTATTTTAATGCTTTCTTTGTGCTGACTCCAACTAAAAACAAAGCATATCTTGGGAGAAGACAGACTATGACTTATCTTCTCCTATTTTAATCCTTCTTTGTGGAGCCAAAGTTTTTAGCTTTCACACAATTCACTTAAATTCACATTCAACTCCAGTGAGATCTAAATGAGATCATTTTCTAGCACCAGCTTGAAGCCCATTAAGATTGAAACTGTGATTACAATGCCCCTCACACTCCATTAACTGATACTTTTCTTTTCCTATATTTAAAACCTTTTAAGTCTTGATGTAAAGGAAGTAGTGAAGGATTTGTAAATGCAATGTATTTTGACATGCATCTGAGTAAAATAGATTATCAAAAAACATGTAGGGGGACTTGGTTCCATCCATCAATTGATGATTGGATGGAGGCAGATCTGAATGCAAGCTCACAATCAGTTGTGAAAAGGTTACTGTCTGTCGCTTCGCCAGAAGATCGATTTATGACATTTCGATTAAAAAATTACAAAGTATGTTTACATAGGAAAATAAATGGAAAAACAAAGCAGCGAAGTTGAATGCAAACGTGAACGGTCCCTTTATACTGTCTGTGAAGGCAGGCAATTTTCAGTTTCAGCCTGGAATGCTGAGATTTATATCCAAGTAGACTTGAAGAGCCCCTGTACCATTTATTTATTCACTGGATTAATGACGTTTACAAAATATTCTCTCTATATATTTGTCTCATTCATATGATATATTTCCCTTCCTGTTCTCAGTCTGTCTCTCCACTCCCAACAACACTGCACATCCTGCCTGTCAGAGGCAGGCAGGCAGATTCAAAAAGAGTAAGTTCGCTCTACGCCCCTCCCGTTTCTCCCTCTCCTCCCGTGAGTGTGTGCAGTGGTACGTCAGAGCAGAAGATTGGTGTGTATGTGTGCGTGCACGCCGGCTGGTGACTGTGAGCCGGTGAGGAAACAGGAGCTCAGAGACAGGAGACTCCACACAGACAGCAAATCCTGATGCTTACGCCTTTGCCCGCTTCAACGGCAGAACGCTCCGGTTTTACCTGTTCTTCGTTTTTAACAGCCATGGAGCTCTGAAACATCTCTGCTGCTCTTTCTTGAGAAACGGATGAGATTTAGATTCTGGAACTATTCCATTAGGGCTCTTCTCGGGACTCTTTCCTTTTATTCAGACTGATTTGTTCCTTTTCCTGCAGTGTTTTCCCCTCTGTCATGAAACCTGAATTTACTGCTGTTAAAATGAAATTAGAACTTGAATTTCTGTAAGTGTTATTCAGTTGGAAGTTTGGCACTTGGAGCTGTTTGGATTTACCATGTGGAGCCAGTCAGGATATTCCAACCACCAGCCTCATCCTCCTCCCCCCCCCCCCTCATCCCTTTTACCATGAAACCCTACAGGTGGGTTTGGCCTTCCTGTTTTATCTTAGATCACAATAGAGTTTAATGATAAAGTATGTTGACGCTAGGTTATTTTGGCAACAATGTTTGCAGATTTTGCTTTCATTTTCCTCTTCCTGTAATGGGGAATGTCCACAGATTTGCTTGCCGAGAGGTCATTTCAGGATGGATTGCCTGACAGTTGATGCTGAATACCGTTTTGGCCAAGGTTTAATGTTGATAATACTAGATTAAATCTAAAACCATGTGCGTCTGTGGGCACGGATTACATTTGAGAGGAGGAAGAATTAACGGGGGGGGGGGGGTGTGCTTTATGTCAAGACATTTTGTGAATTCCAACAAGTCCTGTTTGAACTGGCAAGTCTAGCAGTTCTGTGGAAAGTGAGAGACGTGATGCAACGAAAACATGTCATAAATCTTCACTCGTTGTGGCTTTAGTTCCTTTCTGTTTCTGTGTGAAGGTGTTCATAGTCTGACAGCATGCCTCCAGTTTTCATTGTCCTCCTGACTGAAAGTTTTGTATTTCTCAAATACCAGGGGCAGCATTCCAATCTTGAACGCCAAATACTTCTGCAAAGGTTTGTTTACTTTCTCTCATAACTTAGTGTTTCCTAATAGCTCAGAAAGGACAGAGATTGTTTCTTGTCATTATTAACACATTGCAGGCCATTTGGCTCGGCCATGCATGTTCTTCTCTGTGATTACGGTGGAAATGCTAATGTTAGTGTGGAGTTTGGATTTGTATTTTTAGTGTACTTTCGAGGTCACAGCAGGGGTTTGCTTGATTATAGTCTGCTTTATGTTTTCTAGCTGCATTGTGATCATTATACCAAACCCATTATTATGAGTTGCTTCTCTAATAACTGCCCGTGTGTTTTTTGACTTTCACTTTCCCTCTCTAGTTTACTGGAAAACTCTGTATACACTACATTTGTTGTTATAAAACTCACTCCCAAGTAAGCAGGCCTACTTCTCTAGCATTTATTTAACCCGCGACATTATGTAAGTGGCCTGCTTTTGACTCAACTGATAATGCTTTGCTGAAAGTGTTTTCTATGCTGAGTTAAGTTAACGAGTCTGTCCCTTTTTATGATCTTCATACTGTGCTTGGTATGTCTGGTTGAGTGATTGTACTCATGTAGACTTGCATGTATGCAATGCACTTCACGAAGTCAGGTGAATTTTAGGTAACTTGAAATTGCAGAGATTATAGTAAAACTGAAACTCATAAGACTTATCTTAGCGCAACTTATTACAGTTACCAACAGAATAACATAATAGGCTACACATTAAACACTAGCCATTATAGTGTATGGTTTCCATTGTTTTTATAATCTTATAAAATCATATCATAAGTGATATGGTTTAAGTGGTAATTTTTTTTACACTTAGGGCCTCCCAGCATCCTGGAACATGCAGTTTGGAGAATGGAATGAGAACTTTTGGAAGGCCCTTAAGTTTTTTATTGCATGGCTTTCCCTTTAACTACAAATTTAAATTCCATTATTTGAATTGAGCCAAAGCTTCAACAATGGAAGGTAGACAACAACGAGTCTCAGTTCAGTCGTCGTTCTGCTGTTTTTGAAAATAGAGATATGTTTTATGTAAGTATAGTTTCAGACAACAAAATGGTCCGACCATTCTGTTTTGGCTTCCAATTTGAGAAATTAATGGAGTCTAATTTAGATGAGAGACGTGCTCATAAAAGGAATTGGGCACCCTGCTTCATCACAAGGATTGTGATTAACCAATCCCGTGGTTCCTCCTAGTTGTCAGATAGCAAAGCGCACGAGTGTCAAAGCCTCCTAGTGTTTGTTCATGACTAAGAGATTGTATTTTTGATTGGTATAGACTATATAGAGGTTGGGCCGAGATAGACGATACATCGTTTACTCACCGATGGCTGACAGACAGTTCACAATGGTTAATGCTGGACATCATGATGCAATCCCCCCTGCAATCCGCCCCGGCATTCCCAGTTTCGGTGTTTGGACCAGGAAATAAAGTGTACTATCGAAACCCTAAAGGGAATAAATTAGCGTATATCGAGATGGGAGGAAGCGTAAAATCTATACTTTCAATACTGGTTTTCTGTTTCAATTATATCATTATAGGGAATAGGCGAATGTATATAAAGTGGGCATCAGGGAGCCGCTATCTGGAAACACACTTTCCGACTTGCAGCACGCTCCTCATTTTAATTTCACTGTCACCTTTGAGATTCGCGAATCACAGGACTCTATACTATGGAGTGGCAGTAGTTCCCACACATTTGACAAGATTAGATGTTTTGTCAATTAGTGCTCAGGATCTGCAAATCAATAGCCGCTAATCTTCTTATCAGGACATTTCTACTAACTTAACACTTAGTGGTAAGATGAAATTTTCATGTACTGTAATGCAACAGGCTTACTGCTGGGCAAGGCGTGCTAACCTTTTTGTGGTGGCTCCATAGAACTGCGCCTAGTGGTGTTACGCTTTGGGCACAACCCCTTACCCCGCCCCCCCCTATCGTCCATACTTATTTACTTACTTGTTTGATTTGGGGTGTTGTTTAACAATTTCAATTTAGTTTTTGTTATATTGTTAATTTTCGAACAAAGAAATGTGCAAGCAATAGCCTAATAAAATGACACCTTTTCATGTACTGTATAATGTCTTGAATCTCATTTTGTAAAAAAAAAGAAAAAAATTGTGAGAGAAATCGAATCGTGAATCGAATAGAATTGAATCGTGAGTTGAGTGAAGGTCTGTTACATCCCTATCCATTAGTATGTTGCCACTGTCTCGTACAGGGGCCAGAATAAGTGTCAGCCACTGTGTGTCATTTATTTTTTGGTTGTTTGATTTTAAGTTAGTTGATTTTTGGTACTTTAGTTGGGACCAATAGCAGATAAAACTTTGTATGGTGTGGAAAACCAGAAATTGTTTGCTATTAATTATTTTTACACTGGAAGACTTGATTCCTGATTGGTTTAATTGCCAGTAATTTTGGCAATATTTTATACTGACCATTTTCCAGGCAGGAGCAGATGTTCTTCCCTGTTTTTCATTTCTTTTTTTTAACTCTCCATTGTTTGTTTTTTTTTACCACCCTTGTGTTAACATAATTTTTAACTCAAATATTATCCTCAATATTTAGCGCTAGGTAACGCTACTTTACAATAAGGTCCCATTTGTTAGCATTACAGTTAACTACATTAATTAACATGAACTATCAATGAAAAAGTAGTTAAAAATAGCATTTATTAATCTTAACTAATGTTCATTTTACACATTTACTAATACTTTAATAAACCAAAGTTGTTAATAATCTGTTTATATTATTATAATTGGACCTGAGCCTGAGCACGCAGTGAACGCGATCATAAAGCGCGGCCGTTCACACCAAACAGACGATTAGAGGTAACTATTGTCCCACCTTAATATTACAACTACCTTTACGCTAAAAAGATAATCGTGGGTTATTCAGAGAACGTGTGCGAGGAAAAAGGTGGATGGAAAAGCCTACGAAATAGCTACGCAATTCAACATTGAGCCATCATGCAAAACAGACAAACCGACCTAAGCACTTGCCCCTCCCATCAAGAAGGGATGATTTCGCCTCGGCAGAGCGGCTAAGTCATTTCGCTTCAAACTAACCTTGGCTTTCTAATGCGCGTCGTCTGTGCTCTAGACACGCGAGGAAGCATTCAAATGTTCAAGCGGCAAACTAGACGCGGTAGACGCGAACATTTGCCGCTCTATTCACGCATTTTGTGGATGAACGCAGCATTAAAGGGGTACTCCACCCAAAGACTGAAAATTATTTGTCATGTAATTCATCTTATCTCACGCCCGTCGTTCTAACATCCCGTAAACAAAGCGTCAGTTCGTCTTTCAGAAACACAATCGCGGGTTAAGACGATATTTGGCATGAAAAACACGGGAGGCTTGAGACTGCTCCCCTAGACTTGCCAAATAGATAACAGTGTGAATATCCATTAAAGGTATGAGAAGTTCGGAAGTGCAGATCTGAGGTCATCTAGCCATCGGACGTGCAATATGGTTATATGAAGCAAAGGAACTTTTGTGTAAGCGAGAAGGAACAGCAAGAAATATACGTATTTATTACAGATGATTCCTTTGGTCAACACGCGTCGTCCTCTGGTCTCTCCATAATCACCATATGCTGTGTATGCTGCTTTACTGTGTCCATCACCGGCTTGCCACAAGGATGCGACTGATTTCTAGTGTGTTCTTTTAGCTTGTAGTTTGAAATAAAAAACAGACGCACAATCTGTTGGGCTTGGTATGTGTGGGAGTTAAGTTGGCACGACGAATTGTTAATCTGATAATGTAAAAGTCGCTCCCTATAGTTTCTAAAGCAATAAAGCTGAGAGCTAGATTTGCATCACTCCGAGAGAAATTGAAAACCTGAAGGTATTTCAAGAAGCAGAGCAACATGGGGGGTGGACCTAGTAACACCATTAAAAAATAAAACTAATAGTTTTTACCCCCTGCTGTACCGAAAGCATTACCGAAGGAACCGCGCGAGTGTTAAAACCGATGCGTACGTACGAGAACCGAGTCAATATTTGTGTACCGTAACCCTAACAAAAACCCCATACATCGTCATGTTTGTAATGAATTCTAACTCATGTGTACCTTATTGTAAAGTGTTAAGTTGGTCATCTAATATTTTTTAGCTATGAAATAATCTATCTTGTTTGGTTTGGGGTACGTACCCATGTAAAATGTAAAGACAGGATAATTAAAGTAAAGTATGCTGTATCTATTGACCAAGAAACAATCCGTTCAAGGTGCTGCAAGATATGATAGATGATACAAGATTTATAGGCAATAATTTCCTGATATCTGTACGTTATCTTTACATATTTGGTTTTCTGTTTATTAAGTTAAACCGGCGTTGTTTTCAGTTACCTTGTGTGGTGTTGGGCCACAATGCTTTGGTGAAAGGACTGTGAAAATACCAAACATGGAATCAATAAAAAGACATGACTTATTTTGCATCCACCTAGCAACTCTGTTGAAGATGTTGTTCATAAACCTAGCTAGGCTGTTGTATTAGAATAGATACATAGCAAGGTCTCATAGAAAAAATACGATTATAATTGGTTTTTTGAGCAAGCGGGGAAGCTCAAGAATGCAGGACACACAAGTTACTATGGCTCTTTTGACCCAAGGCTGACCCCAGGCTTTTGCTCAAGCCAACAACTCAAACGTTAGTTTTACTCCACTTTTCGAAACTTCTAGTTATTATTATTAATTGATCAGTATATTATAGTTTTCTTCTGAGACACAATGTATGGCCAGTTGAGCGAGGGGCTCAGCCCAGACAGCAGGTGAAGAGGTGAAATAGCAGATTGTCTGGGGAGTTCAAGATCCAGATTCATAATACCCTAGACTTCCAGACTTGACCAGCCTGACCTCCATTCATATGATTGACATATAACTTACACCCTGTACGTCTTATTGATTGTGATTGACCGTGTTCATTAGTTTCCTCATCTAACACCACAAACAATCAGTCAGTTGTTGAGTGTACTAAATAACTCTTTGATTTTTATCATGCAGTACTCAGAGGCCCCCCAGTCTCGAGGCTCTATTTTATGCAGGTGTAATATCAGAGGTGATTATAAATGCAGCTCTTCACTAACAAGACCTTTGAATCTGTGACAAAACTTACGGCAGTGTCTTTTGTGTGATTATCTGTGCCCATTTACAAAAAGCAGAATTTGCACTTGGAGCGCATCTGCTTCTCTAGGCTCCAGCACGAACAATCAAAACCTTTCAGCATGGGTTCCAGAGAGGCCACACTGAGACCCCAAAAGGAGGCTAAAAAAAAGTCCCATGCGCATACTGGGGCTGGATCCTGCCTAGTAATTTACATTCGTGATTTATCCTAGTGCTGTCAGAAGATTGAGAGGATCAAAGATCAGAGGGATGGATCCAGATGTGTGGATTGTGATGTGATTTGTGACCGCGCCTCTTTCTCTGGATGAGTGGACATCTCGCCAGTGAACTGGAACCTTTTTATTTCTGTGGGAGGACACAGTAGATGTTACAGCAAAAGGATATTGTCTATCTTGAGTCCACTAAGGGGTTGTTAAAATGCTAAAGCAACTGTTTTCAGAGCTGCTTGGGACTGAACCATGTAAGGTAGGACTAAATGAGGGTTTTGCTGTTTGAAAGGTACCTAGGCAATTTTAGCCAGCAACGTCAAGTATCACATGACCAGAAAGGAAGATGGATGCACTGCCTCTCATAACCGTATATTTGTCATGCGTTTATGTTTGTTTTAGTCTTCGTTTCCCAGTATTATATCAAAGTGATCTTTTTAAAAATATATAAATTTACTTAAAAAAAGTGGTTTTTTCTTGAATTACTTTATTTTAATTTTTCTTAATCAATTGGCAAGTATTTGTCCTTGATCTTTTATTTAATATTTTATTGTTATTATTATTATTATTTTAAATTATTTAATTCTAAACTTAACTTGTTAAAATATTTCTATATTTTATCATTTATAATATATATTTTTTTTATAAAAAATGTGAGTCAGTACTAGCTTACACTGTTTTTCGAAAAAACATTTTTTTTTAATTATCTTTATTATTATTATTATATGTTATATTATTATATTTTGAGATTCAGCAAGAGAATGCATTAAAATTGATCAAAGAGTAACAGTAATTACGTTTAATTTGTGCAAAAGATTTCTTTGTCACAAATAAACTGTTCTTTTCACTTGCTATTGAAAAAGAAAACTGTATCACAGGTTGAGGTCACAAAAAATATTTAATGTGCAACTGTTTTCAACATTGATAATAACAGAAGGCTATTTTAATAGTAATAATATACACATTATTACTGTTTTTACTATATTTTGTTAATGGAAATGTGTTTTATGTTTTTTAATAGCCTTTTTTAATTATACTACAGGTTCTTAAAAGACAATTGCAAAGTAAAACTCTTGTTTTTTCTGTTATATTGAAAAAACACCAGTATTAAATAGATCAACAGTTTAAGAACAATTAAAACAAAACTATAGACAATATTAAAAATATAACAATTGGGCTAATCTAACATCTTATATATTACAAAGCTAAATGATGAAAAATCCCACAATCATTTAATAAGAGATCTCTTAATTTAACACCTGGGATGGGAAAATGCAGCCTTGGTGAGAATAAGAGTCTCTTTCAAAAAAACAAAACTTTTGATAGTATACTGTATGCCATTTGAAAACTGATCTTACTTAAGGGATGTTGTCTTAAATATGTAGTGTAGCTGAGATAAAAAAAAGAGAACGTACAGTTCCGCCACACTCCTCATTTTCTAAATTGGTGGTCACTTCACCGCCTTAGTCTAAAGGCGATCCTCGGACATTTAAATGTCGCATATTCAACAAGGGACTCAGGACAGCAGCATAGGTCTTGCTAACATACCCGATTCTGTCAATGTGTGTACTGTATGGACGCAAGACCTTTATTATTAATTCATGCAAGCCCATTTATGAAGTGGTCTCTATTGCCAGCTGAGGAATGCTTCTATCTTTAATTGAGAGATCCATTATAATCTCTCTTAGCTTGTGTGTGAAATCACAGAATCTAAATCTGGCATTGAAAAGAGTCAAGGCCAGCAGCAGTTTCAATTCCCAATTAAATTATATCTGAAGCCCTGCACAAGATTGACACTGATGTGAATTGAGCTGTGCAGAAATAAAGAAATGAGCATCATCTGTCTTTGTAGAAAGAGAGATGTCTAAAAATAACATTTGTGAGTGTGTGTGTGTGAGTGGATCAGCACCAGGTGTTTGGGTTCAGGGGCTGATATAATATATTTGTTTTTTTCCCACATTCAAGAACATGGATGAGACTCCTACATGAATTGCCTAAATACAAATATAATGCTCAAGAGGGTTTTACTCATATATCAAACCAGTGATTCTTGTTGTGAGGGCACAGGGCTTTCATGAAGTCCAAGAGAAATGGAGGGGGAGAGCTTGTCGTAAATGTCTTGAATAATTTCAGATGTCATGGTGGGTGGTGAAAATTCCAGAGTGTTAAATATTTCTACCAGGACTAATGTCGCGCTGTATGTTGGCGTGGAGAGTCACAAAAAAATACAGTTTCTGTAAACCCCCATGGTATTTTCTTGTACTTTTAGTATACTGTGTAGTATAGAGGTCTGAATTCCCATTGATCCTACCTAATTAGATTAGTTGTGTGGTGTGAGGAAATTGTTGTAGTGGTGGGGCTGGCGGTATAACTAAGTTGTTGGCTGGAGCTGGCTCTGTTATTTTGTTATTTTTTACGTCTAAATAATTCAATTTGTGAAGTACATTTCTCAGTTCCCTGAAGCTTTGGCAAGTCTGATACATTTCTGCAAATCAGTTTCTTTTAAACAGATTAAAAAAAAAACAAACCCAGCCCTGATTTTAAACAGCTTTAAAAATTCTGGGATTGCTGGAAACGAGGCCTAACATCATAAAAACCTTCGGCGTAGGAAAAAAATTTGTGTTGGAGGCAGGGAATGAAACTTGAGGGAGCAGGTGGTACGGTGGATGCTGGCAAAATCTGACCCACACAGACCAAAATATTGCTTGATAGTGTTCATGAAGCCTGTAGTTTTAATAAAAATAACATAACAGAGAAAATTCGTGCTCTGTCCCAGTACCATGTTTGTATAAGATTTCGCATTATTATTTTACTATAATTGAGCTAGCTACTTCAGAAAGTTTTTTTATAACTAACATGTTTATGCATGCAAAAACACCATTGCAGTTTGTTTTACCACTAATTTAGGGTGCTTTCACACTTGGTTTGCTTGCCTGGTCCAAACCCGAGTTCCATTGCTCCCTCCTCCCCCTGCCCCCATTGGACTGCGTTCTTATTATTTTTATTTGGGTCCGAACCGCAGTTCATTTGCGTCATCAAGCCAGCAGCTGTTTATCCTCTTGCTTATTAAATATTTACGCGCAGGAGAAGGCGGCAAATGCATAACATTGCTCCCTGCACTTTTATATATTTACGTTTTTGAACCGTTCGTTTTGTTTACAAAGCTTCGGTACATAATGGCACTTACGTCTGTCTTATGAATGTACTGCAAATGATCTGAAGGCGAACAGAAATGAGATATACAGCTCTCTGTTTGCAGCGCGTCAGTCACGCTTGTCAGGAAAGTGAGTGAAACACACATTTTTATCAAATAATACATCATTAATACCTGTTCACTTCCGCGATTTGGTACGATTGCGTTCACATCAGCAGCGAACCGTCCAGGAGTTCACATGAACCATACCCCAGACCACCCTTTTTAAGCGGACTCGGGTACGTTTTTTTTTTTTTTTTTTTTTTTAAATAAATAAATATTTGTTCAGCAAGGATGCATGAAAAAAGTGACCATTTATAATTTTGTTCAGATAAATGCTTTTGAAATTTATATTCATAAAAACAATCCTGAAAAAATATATCAGTTTTCATATAAATATTAAGCATCACAGCTGTTTTCAAAATTGATAATAATAAGGAATGTTTCTTGAGCACCAAATCAGTATATAAGAATGATTTCTGAAGAGTCATATAACATTAAAGATACTGATTGGTATAAATGGTAATTAACCCAAAAAATTTTAACTATATTTTTGATCAAACAAATGCTTCTTTCAAACACACACACACAAAAAAAAATCTTACCAACCCCAACACTTTTGTGTAAATATCTTGGTGCATATAAATGAAAAAAAAAAAAAATCTATTAAACAATTTTTGATGTGTTCTTTTATTAAAATATGAAAACATGCCTTGATGATATTCAGCTAGATTTTATTGTATTTTATTTATAATGCTTCCTCTGATCAAGTGGTCTATATATATAATATGCTGTATGTGTAGCATCAAAAACCTGAAAATACCAATTTTTTTTTTTTTTTTTTTTTTTTTTACATTTTAAAAATGTTTAAATAACCCAACCCTGCTTGATTTATTGGGATTATCTTTTAGTTTTGACCTTTGACCTCATAATTTCCCCAAACAAATACTTATAGATGACCTGTAACCTTCATTCTCAGACCAGCATGAATTTTTAAGCTATATATAGGGAAGCTAAACTTAGGCGAGTCAAATCTAGAGTCAGGTCTACCACGACTCATCATGTAAACACAAACATTCAGTGACCAGGAATATTACAATATCACACATCATTGGTTGAACTGTGTGCATGTGTATGTCTCTCTCTTGTGTGTGTGTGTGTGTGGTGTGTGTGTGTGTGTGTGGGCATGAGTGCAGTGACTCATACAGGCAGCAGATTGAATCAAGAGGGACACAATAGATCTTAGCAGAAACAAATGGTCAGATGGAAAAGGCATGGATCAAAGAGAGCCGTATTACCTTTGGTTTTTTTGGCCTGGCCCGCATTTTACCTTCTGTAGGCCACGATAGCAGCACTCTTGATTCTTCTTTCATCCTCCTCACTAGCAAAACAACATCTCTCACAGAGAGGAAGGGCCACACTGCTGGGCCTCGAGGCAGCTGGAGACTATTTTACACTGAGATCCATGTTTCCTCTGGCCTCAGTGGACCTCCGCCTCTGCTTTTACTTTAGACGTCAAGTATCAGTTTTATGCCGCTCAACAGCATCAGTAAAGCACTGAGGAATATGAACAGCCTCAAAGCAGTTCAATTAGATGTGGTATGTTTTTTTTTCTTTACTCCATTTATGCCTTCTGGGCTTCTTATCAGGGTTTAACAAATCTGCAGCCACAAGTGCCGACTGTTTTTTTTTTTTTTTCTGAGATATATGCTAATAGCTTTCAAACTCTGTTTTACATATGCTTGCTCTGAGGCTACACAATGCAAGAATCATCTTTTGTCCTTGATAAATCTGTTACTCTGTCTGTCTGTTTTTTGTTTTTCTGGTCACATTTAATGTTGTTTTATGAATTTAATTGTCAAAAAAATCGATGTGTGTCTGTGCAACCGTGAATTCCACTCGAGGGCGAAAGATTAAACATTGAGTTCAAGTTGGTCATGTGAATTCTCTGCATTGACCAACAGAAAGCTGCTTGGTTTGAAAGTGACTGGGCTGTGTGTCATACAATGCTACACTGCTGACAATGAATAATGGTTAATTTTTTTAATTTTTGTTAATGTCTTATGGGTGAAAACAATCCAGTAGTTATGTTTCTGGATCATATCTTTGCAAGTGGCACATTTTCTCTTTTTTTTTCAGAAAATATAAAAATCTATTTTATTTCTCATTCTGATGATGTCACATAAATAATTGTGATTGATAATGGCAATATGCTATCAATACAGATATTTCTATATTTTTTAAATGATGATGGATTACTGAGAACGGGATTCTGGCATAGAGTTTGGCTTAGAAATTCATTTAGAAATTGGCCCAGAAATTGCTGACAGTTATAAGGAACACTTACCAAATTTGTTTCCATAGAATTATTCACATATCATACTAAATATAAGAGTTTGTTTAGACGTATTAACAAATATTGACAACAGGAGAAACGTTGTTCCAGAAGATAACCCACATCCTCTTTAATCTGTTAACCAGCATAACATGTCATTCCAGTTTGTCCAGTTGGGTGACACTGGAGTTTGAGTAAAGTTTCTTTACATGTCATTTGAATACCATGTCATCAGAGCAATTCTGTTTACACTCAACCGCTCCTCTGTCATAGTCTAATGTTCCCATGACTTGTCAGGTTCACTGAAATTTGATTAGAGTGAAAGACAGAGAAAGGGATATTCCCACACTAGAAATATCACAAGAGCTTCTATGTTGTCTTTTTACACCCAAAGTTAATTATCTTTGCACCTATAGCCAATGTACTCCATTGTAACAATATGAATGTGTCATTTTTTGTTAGCTAACATGTTAACACAATGTTCTACCCATATGTCTGTAAAGTAACGTCAGGGCATGTCTTTAAAGGGGTCAGTTTTCCTTTCTCTTTGGAGTGTTACAAGCTGTTCGTGAATAGATAAGATCCCTAAAGTTGCAAAAACTAAAGTCTCAAACCCAAAGAGATATTCTTTATAAAAGTTAAGAGTCATCCACGCCCTCCTATAACGCCTTGTGTAAACACGCACCCACATGTCTATGTCACTGTGTGGGAAGATTTGCATAACACCGCCCAATTCACGCAAAGAAAGAAGACGTAACTTTGATTCTCGCTGTTGCCACTGTGGAGACGCTTTGTTTCATTGTGAAAGCTAAACTACTTTGTTTGGTCTTCCAAAAGAGGACCCAACTAGAAATCAGTGGTTAAGCTGTATTTACAACACTGTTCCAGAACAGTTCAACCCATATATTCAGATGCGTTTAGCGCATTTTACGGAGGACTGTTTCCTGAACCTGGGAGAGTAGCCTACAATGCTTCTGTGCACAAAGGCTGTTTCTATAAAGTGGGGCAATTCTAACTTTGCAAGAACAGTCTGGCGCTTCTGACTCACGGCCTGTAAGTACGTTTACATATTTAAAAAAGACATGGTTTTATGTTTATGCGGCGCGATATGCAAGCAACACTTAAAAAGACAGTATAAGTCATTATAATCAGTAATTTTGTCCCCACTGAATGCAACAAATGGCTCGTTTATAATGGGTTTTATTGGTTTTGTCTTCTTGCGCAGGGACACGGCATCACAGTATAGTAAGGGGCTTAACATTTCCGTCACAACCTTGAGGTATTCAGCCAATCACAACTCACTGGATAGCTGGCCAATCATCGAACACCAAACTTCACAAAAAAATTACATTTGTAAAAATTTACGCGTTTCAGAAAGGCGGGGCATAGAGGAGCAACAATACTGTACAGTCTGTGGAAAATAATGTGTTTTTTGAACCTTAAACTGCATAAACACATTGCATTACACCAAATAAACAAAATAACTTTCTACCTCACAAAACAAAATTACACATATAATTTGAATTCAGTATATATAAATGATAAAAACTGAGAATTTGGCTACATGGCTGATTGTGAAGTGATTCATTTATTTACTGTATACATTCTATATTTTGCTTTCAATGTCTCTCAGATCACAAGATCGCTCTCAAGACACAAAATTCTGCTCTCTGAAGTATTGACAAAGGATTATACTTTCTCTCCTAATAACTTTCAAGGCTTAATTTGCTCACGCAACTGACGCAACTGGTTAATCTCATTTCTCCAGATGTCTGAGCTATTGAGTTTCTTGATGTTTCTCTTCTGCTGCTGTTCTGAGGTGAATGAGGCTTGTGAATTACTTCTGTTATCATAGACAGGAAGAGACAGCGGTTTGCATAACAGAAGGGTTAGAAAGTTAATTGAAAAGACCTTTTGAACCTTATTTCATCCACGGGAGCCTTATTTTACTTTCCGTTCAATATCATGTGCTGGAATCCTACAAAGGAAAAATAATTGAAAGAATCCCATTTCTACCTTTGTGAATTTAAGCGAGAGGGCTTTTAAAGGTCTGCTTGTTCCAACTGTTTTTGGTCAAAGGAATCCAGGACTTCACTAACTTGATTCAAACTAAGTTAAAGGTAATGCATATCTTGTTAGTTTTGTCATAAATTTTTATTTTTGTATGTATAGCGAAACGGTTTCCACTTTTGCTGAGAATTGATACACTAGTACCAGCTGTGTGTTTTTGTCTCCATCTCTGCCAAAAATAAATAAAACCTTGAGGGTTTAACTCTTTAAAGTGAATAAACTGTTACTGTGAAGTAAAATAATTAATATACCTATTCTAAAATATTCATCATCATATTCATGTATCAATATTTTTCATGGTATTGGATTAATAAAAATTCTAGTATTGAAACACTAATATGCGTCCATTTAAAATACTATCTGTTCATTTATAGGCTTATAAGTAGCTGATCTTAGTTGTTAAATGAGACCACAGTATTAAAGCAGAAGGTCATGAGTAACAGCATGTGAAAGTGATTTCTTATTCCAGTGGTGTTTATCCTGTCTGATTCATTTTCCTTTTGATCCCTCTTGCATTTTTCTCTCTCCAGCATCCTGCCTCTTTGACTGTCACAATTGATTTTGGAGATAAGCAGCCTTCAAAGTCTCATTGCACGCTGCCAAGAATCTCCAAGCTGCATGATGGATTACGTCAAATTGTCATCTATATTTATCTGTGATTGAGCTCATTTTGTGACAGTGGCTTGTTGATGCCTCCATATCAAATGGCAGGATGTAAAACAGACATTAACTGAGATAAGTATCTTGGGTTGACTAGTGAGGATATAAATTTGTGCCATACACCCACTCTGATTGAAGTCATATTCGTGATGTGTTGCCAAAGGCTTGTCTTTTTTCAGATACTGAACAGATTGCTCTTTATCGGTCTTTAAAGATAGAGACCTTTTCCTTCTCATACCTCTCAGAGAGGTCACTGGCCTGACAGTTGAAGTGGCTTTTCCATGTCATCTTCAGGGCTATTGACTGTCAGATAAACGTTTTGTGATTTGATAAAGTGTTAGCTGCACAACCCCCTAAGGACTTCCATCATTTTGAACGCAGCCACATTTAAGCAGGACTGTATAAATCTAGAGCTATACGCAATTAAAAATGGGCGATACATAGAACATTGGCATGGTAATTATCCTGACAATATTAAATTAGGGAGTATTGTGAATATCGTGATAACGTGCTTATGCAGTGTTAAACATTGTAGTCAATCACAGACATGTCTGTTGAACACAAGAACGAACCGACCAATCATGGATGTTTAAGTCAGTCAGTGAAAACTCATGCATTATCAGAGAGAATTTGCTTCAAAGTGTAACAAAAAATGAAGTACAGTGACCAAAATGCAATGCAAGAAGTAGGAGGAGTCAGAAGCAAATGGGGGAAATCAGGATCCATTTAGGCACAGGTGTTTGAGAGTAAGAGTTTTTTTCGTATACTGTACTGAGTGTGAGAGTGTTTGGGACAAGTTTGAACTGCTTTGGAGTCTCTGGACATATAAAATGCCCCAAAATGAAACGACGAGAATTGAAGATTACAGTGTTATGAGAGCTTTATTCGTGATGGAGTGCTTGGATTATTACCATTCCTGTAGGCTGCTCCTTTTCCAGTTGTGTTTGGGCTGTACGGAAGCTCAGTCATCAGACATTAAGCACTGAGAAATAATGCCACTGACAAAGAAACAACGAGACTAAAGATTACCAATAGCTTGAGAGTTTCATTGGCTGCACAGTGGATGGGTGGATGGGTGTCTGGATGTTAGCTATGGCATATGATATTAAACTGTGTTTGATCTGCATGGGATTAGAACACTGTGAGTGAGTTTTGTCTTGAGTTTTGTCTACGTTGGACTCCAGGTAGGCCATGAACAGTACATTCTTCCTCCTCAACGAAGCCATTTAATCACCATCGGCCCTCTGAGAAGATGGGTTTAGTGGACATATAACTCGCGCTGCAACCACAGACACACACAAACATCACGTTTTTTTTAAACCCAATATTTAAGGACATAAACATTCAAATGAGTTATTCAAAGAGTCATGGGTTGAGGTGTTGCTTACATTATGGATGTTTGAACTGAAAAATACTTAATAAATTGTCAAATACTGTCTTGATTTAC
This sequence comes from Cyprinus carpio, assembly GCF_018340385.1. Taxonomy (NCBI): domain Eukaryota; kingdom Metazoa; phylum Chordata; class Actinopteri; order Cypriniformes; family Cyprinidae; genus Cyprinus; species Cyprinus carpio. Next base: position 656,457 of record NC_056589.1, on the reverse strand, counting down.
TATTGATGACTTGTGTATTTTCTTCTCCCTCTTTTGATGATGCATTGATGCTCTCTTATATGATGATTTCTTTCATGAGAAGATTTTTGGTTGTCTCTTTGTTGATTTTTGAGATGATTTGAATAAGCAAGTTATTTTGTAACATGTTAATATTGGCATATGTTAATTTAACTAAATATGATTTTTAAATGTTACTTTTGTTCATTAAGTTAAAAACAATAAGTGATCAACAATAAGATCTGTGTTGATTTTACAGTAAACACTCTATATATATTGTTACAATAGCTGTTCTATTCAGATGATGTCTGATGCAAAAACAAAATCACCTTTCACTATTCCATCTGCTAAGCCCAGAAACCCACAGCATTCAGTGTTCTGTCTATCACTGCAAAAAACGAAAGCAGCTGCTCTCCACGTCTTTTTCTGTTGACTTATTTTGCGAGCATATGAATGTTGTGTGAGCTTGTTTTGTCTACTGGATCAAAAGAGCTGAAAAAGCCCATACATATACATGTACACAACTTTCTGCAGCATCTTTCTTCGCTAACACCACAAGCAGCATAAATCTGATGTTATATTAGTAAGATTAGTGCGCATCAACATTTATGCACACAACATTTGGAAGGGCCACCGGTATTTTGGCGAAAACAAAAAGACCTGCCCATAAACGCTCCCTTCAAAGAAACCAGGACAGAAGTGGTCGAAAGTGGACAAAAGAGACAGATTAAAATACCAGGTGTCAACAGGAGAGTGTCTCTCTTGTTTACTTTTGATCCGATCAACCCAAACACATCTAACAGGGCTGCACACACCATGCACCTCAGCACTTAGTGACCCCACTCTGTGACTTGGTCTTCCAAGTTGTTGCTTTTCCTAAATGCTTCCACTTTCCAATAATACTGCTTACCATTGACCTTGGAATATCTAGCAGGAATGAAATTTCACAAACTGACTTATTGCAAAAGTGCCATCCTATTACAGTACCACACTAGAATTTACTTTAAGGTCATAGACTTGAGTAGCACTCAAAATTCTCCTGCCTTACCAGTGCTCCTTAAGAGTCCTTTCACTGAGTTGAAACTCAATTTCAGTAAACACGTGACCTGCTAGTCTCTTGGTGTCTTAGGCAGTTGTAGAATTGTGATACTAAATGTCGCGTCCCATTTCGTAGAGCCAGTTCCCACTCAGCCATTACTGTATATACAGTGGTGACAGCAAAATTTTCATTACCTTTCCAATGACAGATTAATGAGTAAACTGTTGGTGGGAATTTGCTCTTGAGGGATAAAACAGTTGGTATGCAACAGCTGGCACTGAATGGTTTATGGTTATGATGAACAGTTTAAACAAAATTGACAAGGTACGATACAGCATGACGCTACATTTCTTAACAGATATTGTCCTTCAAAAAAAACAAGTGTACAAAAGTGTCATGTTGCTGGCTCTCAGCTCGTATTACTAGAGGGATGGCAAAGCTTGGCATACTTTAATTCTACTCCAGCAGCTAAATATTTTTAGTTACATTTTCCTTCGAGTCCATGCTCTATTCTTATTACACTGCTGGCAAGTCTCTAGAGGCAAAGTTTGGCTGCATCCCAGCATTCTATTACAAATCATCTTATATACACAGTATTAATGTCTTTTATGTACCAATGAAACAAGTCTGACACTTCCCTAGTCAACTTGCAGGTACTTTTAACTGCTTTTGTTGGTTTTTACTGTCCCTATCTGCATAGAAACTTGTTTGTTTGATTTTTGTTTCATATACATTTTGTCAGGTTGTCAGGAATTCAGCTGGTGTTGCAGTTAAATGCTGAGGTTATATCATCCAGAATGCATTAAGCAGGTCCTAATACTGTGCAGTGTGGCTATACTAACTGTAAGAGACCTAGGACGTCATACATAAAATCATGCATATATTTTGTCATGTGTAGTTTAAACCATGCATATTAAGTTTAAACCATGCACATGTTGCCATATGTATATTTATGTGTATGTCAATGAATGGCTGCTGCACTGACCACTGTTTTGGCATACGGTTGCAGTCTTTTTTGTGCTTTAGGAAACCCATTTTTAGAAAAGCCATTACAACACTGCAAAACCATTGCCAAACATTGCCATTGAGCATTCAACATACAGATGCATGTGTTGTATAATTCATTGTGTTTTTATGTGGCGATGCTTGTCATTGGGTTGTTAAAGGCATTTAAGTTGTCAGATGAACAAGACTGTCTAAAATAAATGGACTGAAATATACAGCTGTTTTCTTTGTAGAAACATTTCAACAAAATTCCCAGAAATAAAGATGATAACAAGAAATGTTTTTAACACATTTGCCAAATTTGACATTTATAACTGTTTCATCTTATTAAACTGTTTTGTGCACTCTTTGCTTGAAAAGAAATTCATATAGAACTCAGTTAGTATGAAATCCTTGCATTTTTGTATTCTGTAGGAAACTCTAATATACTGTACACGTAGATTATTGTTCAGAAGTTTGGGGTCAGTATGTTTTTTTTTTAAGGAATTAAAACTTTTTATTTTGCACGAATGCATTAAATCGGTCCAAAGTGACAGTAAAGACATTTATAAAAGGTTTCAGTTTGAAATAAATGCATTTGAAATAAAAAACATTTATTCATGAAATCAGGGTTTCCACAATAAAACTGTTTGCAAGAGTAATAATGATCATGTGAGACTCCAAACTGGCTGATTAAAAAAGAAAACAGATGTTTTAAATAAATTACATTACACAAAAAAAGAAAACAGAAAATTAAAAATAATTAAATTACACAAAAAAACAAAACATACTTTATAAATTAATGATATTTCACAAGTTTTTACTGTATTTTTTGTATTAAATAAATGCAACCTTGGTGAGCATAAAACATTTAAAAATCTTACAGACACCCAAACTTTTGAACTTTGGTACTAGTGTATGTTCCAAGCATTAAGGTTTGACTAATAGCCTAACACATGCGGAAGGGTCATTACTTCACAGTCTTTGCAAGCTCTAGCGGCTCTTTTCAGGGGTCGGCTCTCTCAGTGCCTTGACACTGACACAAGACACCACTACACCGCTGGCATTTTACCCTCCCAACCATACGAGACAGCTAGACACACTAAAGCCCCGGCAACAGAGACAGAGCGCTGAAGCCTAAGCTGTGAAGAGACAGGTAAACAAAAGCCTGCTGCTGTTCTGCAACACTGTATATGGCATCAGAGGGACACTTATTGATTGTAAGTGGAAACCAGGTCATGTTCACCATTGTGAAAATGCGCTCATTGAAGTAATGTGGTCTCTTAAGTACGGTTTAAGCTTACTGGTAAACAAGCTGCACTAGCGTGTTTTCTAAAGGCAATGTCTGGCTGGTTTGTAGAGTGTTCACACAGTGTGCACTTCAGTCATGCTTCAGTTAAATTTTAATTTCAACTGATTTATGTGCTTCTGAGATATGCAAGTTTAAGTTTAACAAAGCTTTTAATGTGAAACTTAATAATGTTAGTCGAATGCAATAATGAATCTACTCCATGAATCATTGCACAGCCTATAACGTTATATTAAATGGCTGTCATATGAAACATTTTTGGCTTCTCTATATAGCATTAAATTGCATGCTTACACTGGGTCGGTGTGTGTGGGATTTCTAACTGATTATGTGGTGATTCATTGTTCTCATTGTAATTGGGTCCAGCATTAAATGTCAGATGATGAAATTTGTATCTGAGCTTTCTGTAATTTTTCATCTCTCTCCCTCGATTCTGTGTGATGTGAATGGGAATGACCTTGTCCCTGTGAGAGAGCCATTTAAAATGCTTTTCAACCTGCTTCCGGTGCTTAAACACAGCTTATCTGAACATTTTTTAAATAGACACCACCTTTACATGCCCATTGAATAAAAAAATGGTTCAAGGCAATTCATTTTGGGGCTGTAAAACAAACCAACTGGCTTGTGCCAAGCAATACAGAGACAAATCCTTCAATTTTGGACAAGTTGTCTGTATAATCGATAGATTGTGCCTTTTAACAATTTGTTTCTGACACATTTACGCAGTCATCTGACGTGCACTACTTAGCTGGATATAGCCTTGGATTCTCAGATAAATTAATGCATTTGTATTTATAGTCCTCCTTGTCTTTCACTTGCAGTTTAGCTTGTGTTGAGCCAAGTTTGCTTGAGGGTCTCATCAGCGGAAGGCTGTTAGGACCACTTGGTCTTACTTCATCATGATTTAGAGAGTCTTGTCACAAATTAGACACAAAAAGAAACATAAAGTGTGGTGTTCTGTTTCCATTTATGAGGCATGTTTATCTGAAATAATTTAAGCATGATAATGAACCAGCCTGGAAAACATTTATTCAAAATCAGTATGGTAGAAAAAAAAAAAAGAAGTTAAAATTATGCAAAAAAAAAAAAATCCAAATAGAATTCGCATTGAATTTGACACCAAACTTAAATGTAGGGCAGCACAATTTGGGAAAAATTATATTTATTATTAAATAATAATAATAATTATTATTATTATTTTATTATTATTATATAAAAATATTATTTATATATATATTTATATAATGTAATATAATAATAATTGCATTTTTTATTTTGTAAATAAATATAGAGCCACACTTCACAGTGAACATACAGTATATTTATTTGATTAAATCACAGCCTTTGTGTAATTTCAGTTTTTTTCATATAATGGTGTATATCTAAAAATATAAGGTGGAACTGATGAGGCTTTGTAGCAAGACGTAGTGAGTATTTCTACACAATCACATGAGACTAAACAGGTGTGGTGATTATAAAGATCCGGGGGCTCCTTTCAAGGATACACACCATGTTTGTGCACACAAACCCTCACTTATCACAGGCTGTCAGCCAGAACAGTAAAGAGCTCCATTACAAACAACAGTAAAGCTTATGTAGTCACTGCAACCTGTGGCATCTCCATGCAGTGAATTATGGTCTTTAAATACATAGGAGCGACTGGAAAGGAAACAATGTGCTCTGACCTCACCTCTACCTCTCTCCTGCCTTAGTGGAAGTGTAAAAGCGTGTCGAGTTCACATGTATACACTCTTGATGCACACCATTGTGTTCTGCTTGTGAAATGATGCCTCGTGACTTCAAAGCATTCCGGTTCAGATAGGAAGTGTTTTACATTCAAGGCTTTGGGGTCAGTTTGTATCCATTTAAAAAATAGCTTACAGTATATACTTTTATAATGGCAAGAAACTACATTTCATGTCTTCTACTTGGTTTAAATTAGATTTGATTTATTAATTGATTATTAGATGATAATTTCAGAGCTCTTCTATGACTTCTTCTGCATGGCTTGTCTGCCAAATTTTCAGGACGTAGCGGGGAAGGTGATGGTGGTGGATTCATGTCTGATACCGGTTGCTTTATCTCTCAGGAACCAGTGAGCTGCCTGCACTTTCCTTAAATACTGCTACAATCTCCAAGGCTTCATTTTTCTTGGCTCTTTATTACAATAGTGCTTCTGCATACTCTATCGCTTTTAGTTAGAAGAAACACCAAGAAACACTTTGGGTTCTGGAAGTAAAAATAATATAAATATTCTTCATAAGGAAATTGTTTTTGAAACTTTTAAAGAGCTATGAGGTTAATGTAGCAAGGTTTTTAATAAATGGTATATGCTTTTGTTGAAGCCACCAGATGCATTATTTATTTATTTAAATCATCTTTAACAGTGGGAATTTCTGGTTAAAAACTACATTACCCATGATTCTACAGATAAATCTCCAGCGATCGGAGGTGTGGTGGGTTGGGTGGGGGGGGGGGGGGGGGGGGGGGGGGGGGGGGGGGGGGGGGGGGGGGGGGGGGGGGGCTCTAGGGGGGTGTTTTGGGGGGGGGGGGGGGGGGGGGGGGGGGGGGGGGGGGGGGGGGGGGAATCAAAACAATCAAATTGCATCAAAAGAATAGCTTCCACCCACTACCATATTAACTAACTATCTGAGACTGCTTCCTACGCTCTCAAAATACTTAAATGTATATGCATATTTTGCAATAAATCAAAACTATATTGTTTCTATATTTAAATATGATTACACTTTATTTTAGGGTCCAATTCTCATTATTAACTAACTATTAACTATGATATTCATCTCAAACTCTTAATTTGCTGCTTATTAATAATTAGTAAGGTAGTTGTTAAGTTTATGTATGGGGTAGGATTAAGGGATATAAAATATAGACGTGCAGAATAAGGCATTAATATGTGCTTTGTAAGTACTAATAAACAGCTAATATGCATGCTAGTTAATAGTGAGAATTTGTCCTTAAAATAAAGTGTTGCTTTAAATATAATCAACATCTTTAAAAAATAGTTGTATATTTCTTCATCATTTTTAATTTGATTGTCTTTTGCAAAGTTTCATGGGATTGTAGTTCTTACCCTCAATAAAGGCATTAAGTATGGAGTCTTGCACCTTTTTGCTGTCTCTGGTTTTCAAATATTTATTTTTTGTAAAGATGCAAAGTTTGTAATGATGTGCTTAACCTCATAGCTGGTTGGATTGGTTTTCTGCTTATAGCCTTTAACTCTTTAACAGAGACTTTTTAAAACATTAATAGGAAAAACATTAGAATAAATACTTCCAAGGAACCAAAGTTGTTGAAAAAAGTGGGCAGGCACTGTTGCAGTCTGTATGGCAGAATAAGTCCCGCCTTCTAAATAAATCAGCCAGTCATGGATTGGTAAAGTCATTGCAGCTGCCAATAGAAGCAGTTAGAGTCCTGAGACGTGTGCTTGGGAGTGTGCATTGGTTGGACCAACCTGCTAATGAAGCTTATGAAACAGGATCTATGGGATGGTTTATTGTCAGATTTTGTTGCTGATTTTTCCTTATGAAATCTTCGCTAATGTGACCATACCTTAAAGTAGAGGTCTGTGTGGGACTATTTTTTTTGTCCCGCTCCCACAAGGTTTTATTCCACACCCACCCGCTCCCGCTATATATTCACTCTTTGTTCACCCGCTATCCGCTTAGAATAATTTTCTTCCCAACCCGACCGTTCCCGCTAAAGTTTAGATCTCATTTTCCAGAATCTCACATTTAAAATTTTTTTTAGGTCTGAAAATTAGTCTACTACTGAAAATAATGTGTTATCTTCCCAACGCTCTTGACCCGTTCTGACAATTTAATGTAGTCCAGCAACAAAGTAGGAAAATTGTGTTAATTTCTCGTCTACTGAAAGATTTTTTTTCTTATTTTTTATGCTGACAATAAAAGTGTAGGTTAGCACAAAATTGTGTTTTATTCGTCTTGTCCAAGAGTCTTAAATTTAATGACTGTGAGACAACAATAGTAGGAAAAAAAGTGTCAGAGAAAATAAAAATGTACTAAAACAGTTTTTTTCTTATTTTTATTCATCTTGTCAGGATACAGTTCGTTTAACATTGTCAACACCAATAGGGAAAAGTGTAGTAGAGAAAAAAAAACTACATTAAAAAAAAGTGCATACAGTTGTTTTAAATTACGTTGAAGTGTGAGCTTATAATTATATTATATAAACCTTCAGATTTCCTATCAGACTTCAATTGTGTAGACATTTTCCTTTAACACTCTGCAGCCATTAAACAGATTTGAAAGGTGCTTTTTATCAGCTCAGACATAGACTGCAGTGTAACTTTGATTACATATGCATGCACAGTTAGTTAGTCTCTTGTTGTTCATTTCATGAAGCACTTTAATACATAGTAGAGACAATGCCTCTGTTCATATGGTGCACAGCCTGTTTCTGCCATGCAGTCGTGTCCCCCTCAAATGTAACAGACCACTCGATGTTGATGCAGTTTCCTAAAATAGGCACACTGGAAATACATGTCATGCTGACATATTGCCAAACCTCAGACTATGTTACACTGAGAGTATAAATCTTTTCCAGTTGTACCTTACTAACTTACCGTTTGTAATATTATAGATGATATTAGGTTATATACTGCATATATGTTTGCATTAATCTGTGGTTACTCTGTAAACAACATGATTAAAGAGACAAACACCACTGATTATCACTGGTGTGTGTGATTTGTTTTGTGATGGACATGTCTGGGAAAATCCGAGGCGTTGATTGTTCTGATGTTCAGATGGTGTTTTTGCTGCAGAGAAGCATAATAATCACCATGGTAATGTGCTTTGTTTTTGTCTTATCTGTAGCCATAACCAGAGGACGACTACATTCATACATCCAGTGACAGGCCAGATCTCGGCTGAGAATTCTGATTTCAGACTACAGGACCAGTAAGTATGGTCTTTTTGGTATGACTAGGTCATTTCTTTTTCTGTTAGTTTCATGTTCTGTCTCGAGTTTGGTTTCTGATTACATAGATGAAATATTGAGACTTCATATACTTTTAAGAGTCTAAAGAGCTCAGGCTGCTTGTCTCATGCTTCATGTTAATAAGGGTTTTTATTAAGCATGAGTGAATTACATATGGGACCAAAATAATTCCAGCAGCATTTTCTCTCAAAACTGTTTAAAGATTAATATTGTAATGCATTACTTTGAAAAGTTACTTTCCCCAACACTGGTAATTAACTAGGAGTATTTCCTACTTTGATATTATACGTGTTTTTTTTTTTTTTTTTTGGTCAGTAAGGTATTTTTTTGGCAAACTGTTTTTTTTTTTTTTTTTGCAAGGATCAAACGTGACCATAAAGACATTGTTACAAAAAAAAAACAGACATCTTTTTTGTTGAACTTTATTTTTATCAAAGAATCCTGGATAAAACATATCATGATATCATTAAGCAGCATGACTGTTATCAACATTGATAATAAGAAATGTTTCTTAGACACCAAATCAGCATATTAGATTGATCATGTGACACTGAAAAGTTAAGTAATGCCTGCTGAAAATTCTCAGAAAATGATTACATTTTCAAATATATTAAAATAGAAAACCGTTATTTAAATAGTTATAAAATTTTACAATATGAATGTTTTTTACTATATTTTTATTAAATAAATGCAGGCTTGGTGAACTTTAAAAATAAATAAATAAATAAATAAAGCATTTAAAAAAATCAGTACCATCATACGGTTATGATGTATCATGTTAATGATCTATATGTTGGCAGATGCATAGCTGGAAAAATACAGCTGACTTAAGTATCACATGTCTCCACTGGCATTTGTCAGTGGTCTCACTCACTCAGATCCCCTCTTGCTGCTGTCAAATTGTAACTCATATTATAGCTGTCTGTTTTCTCAGACTTGGAAAATTTAATTCAGTGGTATTCCTTATCGAAGATGAATTTTGGGCTGTTTCATTGTATGCTGTTAAGAGGTACATCAGAATCTTTTGGGTTATGTTAGGGAATCTTATAGTAACATTACACAGTCCAACAGCTATAATCCGAAAAGGATCTGGCATTAGAACATAGTTTCAACAGCTGCCCACCAGTCTTATCTAACCTGGATCTCTCAAAAAGCAGCTCATATTAGTGCATATATTACAAAGACTGGGCCTCTCTTAGCGTCTGTCTGCGAGCGGGAGGCTGTATTCTCCTGCCACGTCCTAATGGATGCATCTCATTAACAGCTGTGTGGGTGCATGAGGCTTTCTGAGAACCGCAGGTATATGCTCTCGCTCTTAATGTATCAGCAGACCAGGCACATGCTGGAAAGATCTAATATGTGCTCTAGGGGATGATCATAATAACTAAAACCACTATACATTATGCAGAGTATGAGGACAGTTCATATTTTGACTTGACATGACAGAATCAACAATAAACTGACTGTCCTCTTGCATTCTCAGCACGTTTTTCCTGTTTTACAATCTGTTTTGTATAAAGTGCCGTATAAATAAAGGTGACTTGACTTTAATTAGCATTTGTTTTTATGTTTTCGGTTTTCATTTAGTAGTTTAAGTTTTTTTGTAATTTTGTTTTGTGCATTTGTCATTTTTTTATTTTTATTTAATTACTATTATTTTTATTATTATTTTTAAATTTCCATTTAGCGTTAATATATTTTATTGCGGTTTTGTTCATTTTAGTGCTTAAACTTATTTATTTCAGTTAGCTGCCAAGGCAATTCAACATTAAATTTTTTCAAGTTTAATTTTTTAATTTAAAATTTATATTAATTTTATGTCAGCTTTATTTCAATTAATTAATTGTTTTAGTTAACAATAAACATAACTACCATATACAGTGAGACACAGTGTCACTTTGTATCAGTCTGTATAGCTTTTATATTTTAGGCTAGCTTTAACCATCAATATTTTCATACCTAAATGATTTCTAAACTTTAAAAGCAATGTTTTTAGAAATATTGATCCTTTCATGTCAGTGCTGCACCATGCTGCTATACTGTGCAGATTCTTTCCACACCTTTACTAAGAGCCACTGAATAAAAGGTGCTAGAGAGGCTTGAGTGCTCAAAGCCCACAGATTCTTCAAATGTGCATATCTAAAAGGATGGTCTGTGTTTTCTTTTTCTTTTGTATGTTTGGCTCTTTGTCTATCTGGCCATCTGTTCTAAGAATCTAAGTGTGAGAGTCGTGCTGTGAGGTTTCCTCAACCATCTCCCTGCTGACTCTACGTCTTATATAAGGGGATTCTGATTAAAATTGATGAAAAATAACAAACGTAATGTCATACAGGTTTATGTTAATGGTTTGGGTTATGGTTGGCCCATAAGTACTGTATAACACAGTGGCATTTTATGGTAGTGAGGTTTAGGGAGTATAGTATAAGAATAGATTGAAGAGGAAAGAAATAATATATTTTGTTGCACTGTTCTTATGATTTGACATAGTCCTCAAGTCAGAGTGTAATGACAGTTATGCAAAACAAAACTTCCATTGTTGTGTAGGCAGTAGATTGTATTTACTAAATTTGGGTTCCTTGTAGACAGTTTCCTTTAATTATGCCAGCTGGAATCAGTAGATGAGAGATTTTATCTATAAACACAGTAAAAGCTGAAAAGAAAAGGCTGCAATATTTGTATAGCTTTTAGTCAGGCAGTGTTTTTTCTTGTTGACTTATAAAAAGAGATTTAACATGCATTTAACATACATATGAACAAAAACTTAAAAAAATAAAAAACAAGAAATCATAGACTCAATAACTAAATAACTGAAAAAAACACATTACATTACACACAAAACGGCTTATGAACACAAAAAACCATACCATAAACACAGTCTGAACACAAGATACATACGCAGAAACACGTGGTATTGCTATAGTAGGAAACACATGACAAATAAAGACAGTGTGTTCTAATATCAGCTCAAAATATCACACTTGTTTGATATCCTCCATCTGGATGGAATCAGAATCTGAAGCTAAAAAAAGAGTCTGTCGCCATCAAACACTTTGTAAATTTCTATGAAATCTGTCAGCTCAAATCTGCAAACTGGCTCTGACTTTTGCCAACTAGTGTCAACTTGTCCAGACTGAAAATCAGGGCAAAAATCTGGACTAATCTTGTATAGAGTGTTCTAGCCTTAAGATAAATGAATAGCAGTAAATTCAGACAGCTCTGATAATTTGATGTTTTCACTCATAGAGGACTCTTTTGGTTCCTCTTTGACTGAAGAGGAGCCAAAACCAGTGGTTCTGTCCTAGTTTTGCTTTCTGTGCTTTCTTAGTCTTTTTGGTAACTGGATATCATTTAAAAAATATATGTAAATGCATGGATCTCCTGTAGGAATATTGATTGCAATTGAGAAGTTTGGGAAAGTGTTATATATATACTCACCGGCCACTTAATTAGGTACACCTATTCAGTTGCTTGGTAACACAAATTGCTAATTAGCCAATCACATGGCAGCAACTCAATGCATTTAGGCATCTAGATGTGGTGAATACAACTGAGCATCAGAATGGGAAAGAAAGGGGATTTAAGTGACTTTGAATGGGGAATAGTTGTTGGTGCCAGACGGGCTGGTCTGAGTATTTCAAAAACTGCTGATCTACTGGGATTTTTACACACAACCATATCTAGGGTTTACAGAGAATGGTCCGAAAAAGAGAAAATATCCCAGTGAGTGGCAGTTGTGTGGATGAAAATGCGTTGCTGATGTCAGAGTGTCAAAGGAGAATGGGCAGACTGGTTAGAGATGATAGAAAGGCAACAGTAACTCAAATAACTACTCGTTACAACCGAGGTATGCAGAACACCATCTCTGAACACACAACACGTCAAACCCTGAAGCAGATGGGCTACAGCAGCAGACCACACCGGGTGCCGCTCCTGTCAGCTTGGAACAGGAAACGGAGGCTACAATTCTCCACATGCTCACCAAAATTGGACAATAGAAGACTGGAAAACCGTTGCCTGGTCTGATGAGTCTCAATTTCTGCTGCAACATTTAGATGTTAGGGAGTAAGAACATCGTAAAAAAGAATGTATGGATCATGGCTGCCTTGTCTCAACGGTTCAGGCTGGTGCTGGTGGTGTAATGGTGTGGGGGATATTTTGTTGGCACACTTTGGGCCCTTTAGTACCAATTAAGCATCGTTTAAAACAGCACAGCCTACCTGAGTATTGTTGCTGACCATGTCCATCCCTTTATGACTACAGTGTACCCATGTTCTGATGGCTACTTCCAGCAGGATAATGCACCATGTCACAAAGCTCAGATTATCTCAGACTGTTTCTTGAACATGACAATGAGCTCACTTTAATCAAATTGCCTCCACAGTCACCAGATCTCAATCCAATAGAGCAGCTTTGGGATGTGGTGGAACAGGAGATGTACCTAATAAAGTGGCTAGTGAGTGTATACTGTATATACAGTATATACTTTTATTCAGCATGGATGCATTAAATTTGATCAAAAGTGACAAAAAAAGACATTTATAATGTTACAAAAGATTTATATTTCAAATAAATGCTGTTCTTTTAAAATTTATATTTATGAAAGTCATGAAAAAAGTTTCATGGTTTCAATAAAAAAAAAATAAGCAGCACAACAGGTTTCAACATCGATTATAACAAGAAATGTTTTTTAGGCAACAAATCAGCATATTAGAAAGATTTCTGAAGGATCTTGTGACACTGAGGACTAGAAAAATCGATTCCAATTCCAGAATAAGATACTTAAGGTCAGAAATTGGATACTTGTCAAATTAAAATAGCTATTCCGGCTATTGATTCCGATGCGCTTTTTTTTTCTTCATCTGTGAGGACCGGACCTAGCGATCTGCCAGGACCTTTCTCGCTAATCTAAGTGCTCAAAAATGGCTACATTTGCGATGAGAAGCCAAAATATCTAAGTATAATATCTGTGATAGCTAACATGTTGCAAGGGAAGGTTCACCACCGACATGACAAAGCACTTTAATTTAATAGATCGTTAAAGTTTGCGAACACGATTCAAACCCCAACGTGCTTATATTCCTACATTACAATGATTCGTATGTTTCATTCCTCAACATTTGACGTGTGAGATCAATGTTGTGATCACTTGGTTCATCCGTGCAGCATACGATGTTCACATCAGTGTGATTTGAACATTTAAATTTGCATTCGTGCTACCATTGACCTAAAGAGAGCAGCCATGAATGAAACAGCTTCACAGTCTTCTCAGCCACACAGTATCATTACTTCTGTGTTACAAACATTCAAATCACAGAAGTACTGGGATAAAAGTTTATTTGACAGTTCAAATAAAGATTTATGTACATTATTATACAAGTAGATAGAGTAAATCACCTTCTGAAAGTAATTTAACACTTCAAATGAAGATTCATCTATTAAATTGTTACACCAGTAGGTGGCAAAAAGGGGGCTATTAAAATGTATTTGTTTTTGAATCATAAAAGAGATTCGTTCAAGAATGCTGATTCATCCAGTAATGAAACAAGTAACAAGTATCCTCAATTCATAAATGACATGTGATTTTTAGTTTTCCAATGTTTTTTTCTTCAGAATCATGAGAGAACCACAACTTCCATTGAGAAAAAAACAAACCAAAACAAAATTTATCCAGAATCATGCAGTTCTATTTTGCACACTAACAGCTCTTAAAGACTCCATTTTTTATGTAGGTTGTTGATTTTTGTTCATGGTATTCAGCTCCAATAAATGTTTTGCAAAAAAGAGACACAGGATAAATCTTTGATATCATTATTTAATCACACTGGGAATCGAAACTGGGAATCGAAAAGACAAATTCAAACTAAGCGGAATCGGAACTGATAAATTTCTAATGATACCCAATGCTACTGAGGACTGGAGTAATGGCTGCTGAAAATTCAGCTTTATAATTACATTATAAAAATATATTCAAATAGAAAACAGTCATTTTATTTCAAAATATTACAGTTTTTACTGGATTTTAATTTAAATAAATGCAGTCTTGGTAAGCATCAAGTCTTCTGTCAAAAACATTTTCTACCCAAAATCCTACCCACCCCTATATTTTAATGCTAGTGTATTCGTTTATCAAGATGATTTACTAAAACCAGTGAAAGTCAATAAAGACACAGTCCGCAAAGCATGCTATATATGAGTTGCTATATATGTTTGCGATATGTCTTTTCTTTTTGAAGTTGGTTTTAAAACAATACTAGATTGGATTAACTTATTGAAACATGTGGAGAATATTGAAGCAGTATGATCAGCAATATGGGTTTAAAGGTGTTTGTCAGTTTGCATAAGTTCACAGCCCATAAAATAACCTACTGTTGACCTGCCTGAGTGGATTGCTGCATTTGTCATCCAGGTCATGTGAGCGCTTAAGGGGAAAGTTCACTCTCTGTCTAATCATGGGGAATGATACTTGACACATGCACAGCAAACTCTAATTTACTAAAAGTCTTTTTGAAGTGAGCTGTGATATTAAAAACAGGTACTATGTATCTCTAGTGTGATTAGTAAATGAACAGAGCAGATGCAGAGCAGTACTGCATTATGTGATGGGTTGTCACTTTTGGAGGTGCTTGTTTTCATATACCGTCTATAATCATTAGCTTTACATAAATTGTAATCTTACTGCCTACATAGTCAGTCAGGCTGATTTACTAACAGTCATGGAACCCATAATGTGACTAATTTGGAGTGTTTTGCGTTGCAGCTAACACACTAGCTAGCACTCCTGTGTAGCCAGACCTAAAGGGATAGTTGACCCAAAATTGAAGATTCTGTCGTCATACTCACCAGCATGCCATTCCAAACCTGTATGCCTTTCCTCCTTTTAATTTATAATTGAACCGTTTTAATTAATATATTTCAGTATTGAAAGTATTAGTTTATTTTATTGTCTGAATTTTTTTTTATAATTTTCCTAATGACAGTGGTGGCTAAGTTACCCCAGTTTTAATGTAAGTAACAAAACTATAGTATCTGTGTTGGGTTGGTGGAAAAATATGGTTTCCATTTGTTAGTATGGAGTGAAACACACTGTTTATCATCATCATGCAGTGTTGCCAGTCATTTTTAGGGTGTCATGTTTTGCCACAGACTCAGCGTATCAATGCTAGCACTCAAGACTATTTGTAGCACTATGACTAAGACTTCTGATCACCATAGGAAACAAGAGGATATCATTTTTACACTGATGTGAAAATTCTGGAAAACAACCTGAAACTTCTAGCCATTGCGTATTTTCTTGCATGAATAGAATGGTATGGGTATATAATGAGGAGTCGTGGGTTATTATATACTCTCACCGTAGGGGAGAAAAGCGTCTTTTGGCCCTGTTAATAGGTAACCATGTTTCATCCTTCATATTTTATTTGTGTAACTATTAATGTAGGGCCTGCAAGGATTTTTTCAATTTTTTCTACTAACCACCCTTTTTCACCGCATAAATTTTGTGATTTTAATTTTAATTACACAATTTTAATGAAATTGTTTTCCGGGTTAAGTTCGCTGCACAATTTGGTCAAAAACAAAAAAAAAAAAGTCAGTTAGGTCTGTCCACCGATATATCAATGTGAGTAATTTACTTAATTACATGATGTGCCGATTAGTTGAACTCTTAATTTTGTTTCTGAGAAACTAACCCCTTAATAAAAAACAATTTTAATTTTATTTGTTGTTCTTTAAATGAGGAAAATGAGTTGAATGGACAAAAAGGAGGACAAAAAGTAAGCTTTAAAAACAAAAATTTTGATTTCAACATTGCATAAATAATTTGGATTCAATAAATGGGTTATTCATTCATTTTTAATGAGTATTGAAAGATGAAAATAAAATAACTAAAACAAATATTGAATATTATATATATATATATATCATAATATATATATATAAGACAATATGGTTTTTAAAATTTAAACAAATATTAAACCTATTGTTTATTGAATACTATTATGTAAAAAGTCAGTATCACATTATGCAGTCATCATGCCGTGTGTGATTATTACTAAACTATTCATTAGATTCATAAACCTAAAACAAAAAAAACCCATAGGGGCAATAACGGCATTCTAAGAGGCTAGCTAGACAACACCCATAGTCAGTCAATCATCTAGCTCATGTTTGTCAAGCAACGCCGCTTTGTTTTAAGTTTTATTTTTTTCCAAATTAATTGTTCAACACAAAATATCAATAGTCACTATTACAACCACAACAAGAATAAACTAATATTCATAATCCTGATTAAAAATAATTATTATTTTCATTGCATATATTAAAACGTAAACTAAAAGATATACACAAAAGAAAAAAATATATTAATTGTACCTATTTTACTGTAAAATTAAAAGACTAGTTATCTATGGGGTATGGCTAAATTTTCAAATAAATCATAAACCAAGCTTTTATTTTAGTGTCGACAAACCTCAGAGAGACCTTAAATACTTATTTGATTTAACAGCTTCTTTATAAGCATGTTTCTTGAGCAAGTTTGGGAAGATGGTTGGAGCATTGCATTTTCAAATATAAGTTACGTAAGCTGTTGTCCCAAACTCAAGAGCAGATGGAGAGATTGTTTGTACAGTTTGTGGAGATCGCAACAGTTACTGCTACCGTAGACACTGAAAACAATACCATCAGAGTTTAAGCTGCTCCGCGTGTAAAGGACACAGTGCTGCGCTGCTTCAATTCTGAAATCACACAGCAAATATAATTTTCAGTAAATTGCAAACCTTTGCTCGCACTAAGCCATGAATACTCAATTGATTATTTGATTCTCAATTGTGCAGCCTTAATGAAATGTGTTGAATGTAAAGCCATTTAGCAGCGTAACCTAAAGAGCCATCACTGTGTCCTCCTCTGGCAGGGACTGGACCGACACATGCTGAAGCAAGCCACAGCCGACCACAACGCCCTCGCCGCACCATGTGCAGTCTGTGGCCTCATACTAACTGTCACCTCTTCAACTACTGGATCACCACTTATCAGGCTCATAAAGTCGTAAGAACCACTGATCCGGTTGGATAGACAACAAACAAGGCTCGACACGGTAAAGAAAATAGCGACCTGGTATATTTGTAGATAGAATACTGTATAGAAATAGATGAGTAAGTTAGCTTGACAAGAATCCTGATGCAGAAATCATTCCTCTATGCTTGGTTAGCATCTGTTCTGGGTAATTAGAGTGTTTCTTCCTCTGTGCTGAGGCTCCATTCCCTAGTGCTGGTGACACAAAACACAGAGAGTGATCAGAGCCTTGACTACATCATCTCTGAGCAGACAAAGAAGGGACCAATGAAAAGGATTTTATTTGTATGATGGATTTTTCGGTGCATATCTGTGTAAGGATGCATTGTTTGGGATATGATACACATGAGCTGAATAACATGCTTTGCTTTTTTTTTTTTTTCCCGATATTTTAAAGGCATAATCCACCCAATAATTCTGTTATTAAGTTAGGACAGTTCCAAACTTAACTAATACCTTTAATGTATATCTATTTAAAACTTAAATGTCATGTATTTCAATATAATGTTAAAGTACAAGATTTGTAATAAAGTTGCATTTTAGGTACATTGAAAATATATTTAATTCTAAAGGTAACATGATACCGATAACATATCTACCTGTTTTGTTTATCAAGATTTTCTTTTTCTTTCTGAGGGACAGTACAGAAACAGTCATGGGTGTATGAGAAAAGATTTTACATGGCGATTATTTCACATTGAATCTAAAAAGCTAGACCTTTGCTATACAAAAACAGGAAGTTGTATTATGAAGTTATCGTTTTTAGAATGGAAGCCCTTGAGTAATAGTTATAATCATAACATCATTCTCTTATGTTAACTCCCAGGAATGCTATGTCGGCAAAAGTAATTTCTTTTTGTGAGGGCGGTGCCAAGTTTGATTAAAGAAGATGCCCTCACGAAGGCAGCAGCAGAAATGTTGCCTGTGTCATCTTCTGCCTGTGTTTGGACTGTTCTAGGTTGAATGAATTGTAGCTCTTGTCGTGGCAGTGCCGGCGTGCAGTGGTGTGGATTAGCTGTTATGAGTTGCTCTGGATTTTTTTGAGTGCTGGGCAACATGTAGTCTAACATTGCTTTGCCCACAGAATTCAGCGGATGGTTTTAGAGATCAGCTGTGCACCGGCAGGATGGTCCAGGACTATTAATAGGTGATGAATGAACTTTAAATCCCCCAGTCATCTTCAGTTTGATATGTGTGTGTGTGTGTGTGTGTGTGGGTGTGTGTGTGATATAGGGATCCAAGTCCAGTGGAAGCGCCATAGCTTTGGGAAAACGAGATCATGCCTATTAAGCGGAATCCAGTGTTCCTGAGTGGTAAGGTGATGGCTCTACAAAACAGGTAAGAAGAATTGGACCAATTGTTGTTTATTGGTTAACCAAACTTTTGCTTTCAAAGTATACTTTACATGATAGTTTTCAGCCTTACACACCAAGAAGTCAGGGACTTCCCAGTATTAAAAAGGCATAATTGGTCAGTAAAAAGGTTTGGAATCAGTAGGTTTATTATTATTCTTAAAAAAAATTAAATACTTTTATTCAGCAAGAATGCATTTAATTGATCGCAACGTAAAAAAAAAAAAAAAATGTACTAATAAAATGCTTGCATCACAGTTTCCAGAGAATGAAATTAAGCGGAATCCCAGATGTTCTACAGTGGTACGTGGATGGCTCTACAAAATAGGTAAGAATTTGACCAATGCTTGTTTATTGGTTAGCAAACTTTGCTTTTGCTTCCGATATTTGGCTTTTTCAAATATCGGCATTGTGATAAGTTTTCTGCTTGGCCGATGTGTGTTCGAGGCGGTTTTATTTTGATGGCGTGAAAGGCGGCACTGGGCGCACCACAGCTCACACACTCTCCCTCTCTTGTTTACTGTCGTTGTGAACAGTTCTGTCTAAAGCCTATTCGGACGGGACTAGTTAGGGGATCATTAGAAATTGTATTTCTGAACCGTACTTGGTGATTTAATCCCATCCGAATCTGCCACGTCTGTGTTTTTCTCACCACAACCTCTGTAATAATTCAGAGCTAATTACCTACTGTTTTGTAAACTCAGTGATCCTCTGAAAACCCTAATCCCCTTCGAATGTCTGTGATTGCGTGATATTTTATTTTCTAGCGTTTCATTGTTGTGTGTTTATTGCTGAATTACCGTGATATAGATGCTCTTATCATATGTGCATTCTCTTTGCTTCCTGGCAAAGAAACAATAAAAAATAACAATAATAAAATCAAGAGCCAGCTCACATAAACTGTTAAGACTGGCCTATTGTAATATCAGTGTGGAGGTAAAAGATACTCCACGTTTGATAATGCACTCCAGTGCATAATGATTTAATTACAGATGTAGCCTGCCTTTATAAAGGTTAAACATGGGTTTACTACAAAAAAAAAAAAAAAGTTAAACTAAAGAAACCACACACACATTACTTTTGGTTTTTTGCTATATAGCCATTTAGCTTCCATGGCGGTATTTGTATGGGAAATGAAGTAGTGGTAACAGCCTTGTGACACAGCATTTGTGGGCATCACAGGAACATTTGAACAGGTGAAAATGTGTCTTCCTGAACATCAGTAGTGGTAACAGCCTTGTGACACAGCATTTTTGGGCATCACAGGAACATTTGAACAGGTGAAATGCGTATTTTGAGCTTTTAAATGCATCTTAAACGGTCCAGTAGCAGCTCATTTGGCTTTTCTTTTTTGAGGGATTATGCAGACCAAACACACATATGCACACATGGTCTTTCATTGTGTGAAAACACAGGAGTGTATTTACACATGATGTGTTTTGATAATAGGCTTTGAAAAAACTCTTTAACTGGAAAGTGAATCGGTGCTGTCAAGGGGAATGTGTCCAAACAAAAAAAAAAAAAAATAAAAATAAAAAAAAAAATACAAAAAAAAAAAAAAAAAAAAAAAAAAAAAAATGAATTGCCTGTTTTGAAGTGCTGTCTTTTTTCCCCATCAGATCTTCACCCATACGTGAGTGTGTGTGTGTTTTCCCATCAGTGTTTGTGTTGCTTTGTACTTTCCAGGACTCAGGGATCACGGCTGTGGAAGAGCAAAATGGTTTGTTCGAGCTGATTATTGCCTCTTCTACTATAAAGGTGGGTTGCTCTGGCAAACATCAAAACAGAATCACATTTACACATGGATGCTTATATAGTACCTACCTGTTTAACTTTTCTCCCAGATGTAATGAAGTTATTTGCATTATTTTTGTTTGTGTTAGCATGGTTGGTCTCTAAGTCCCCTAATTCTACTAATTGTGTACTTTCAATCTTTTAGCTATGTGTACTGGCCCCCAGAGTTTGGTTTAACATCAGTATGTTTAGCAAGAGCTCTAGAAAGTAGTTTATTCAAGGGGAAATGAATATGATGTTTTTTGGGTTGCTCAATATTGATCACAGTTTTGTCTATTGGATCACACCCAACTTGCTATTTCAGACTGACTCACCAACCTTGTTTTTGTGTATTTAGAAAAGATTTGGGAAATCAGTTTAAAGCAGTATTGTCTATTAGTAAATATATTTTTATTAGGTAACGGGAAGATAAAGGCAAAATGAAAGCAGTAAAAAAAAAAAAACATAGAATCTGGTTTTTTTTTGTAAGGTTTGCTTTAAGTGAACTTAACATCGTACTAACTGTTTTACTCACACTATGAAAGAATTGTCAATAAAATCAGCCAAATGTTTATCTGTTGCTGTGTGGGGTTAATAGTACTGTGTAGCAAAAAGATGAAGTTCAGGTTCCAACCATGTACTATTTGCTCTAAGCTATTCCACCCCAAGGCTGTTTTGTTACTCTAGAACTTGAAAATGTAAGTTTATTAGATCAGTATCTAAAATATGTCTAAATGAAGCACATTTTGGGCATTATCACTTACAGATGGAATAACAAGTAAACTATAATAGAGATATAGCTTTATATTAATAATATAATTCCTACATCTCAGTCAAAAAGATTAGTACAGACCAAAGTATAGACCAAATATACTTGATTTTTCAAGTGTATACTTAAGTACTATAAATTTAGTATATCTCTGAAAAGTACAACTAGACTGAAGTATAATTCTTTTTTTAGATTTAATAAGAAGTATACTGATAGTACAGGTTGAATAAACCTCTATTTGGTGAGGGAGAGCTACATTATAAGAATAGTTCACCAAAAAAAATACATATTCTGTCCATTATATGCTCACCATCATGTCATTCCAAACCCGTATGCTCTTCTGATTGTATTCAATGCAATACAGTAAATGATTGTTACAGCGGCTCAAAAACCTAGGAATTATCTTACAGGAAATGAAGGACAGCAAATAAAAACAGGTGACTGCAGGTTAGCCCGCCCGTTCTTTAGAAATCCAGTCAGCTTGATCGTACCTTCATATTTAATTAGCGTTGAAGATAAACATTGTATCCGAAATTTCAGCACACTCTAGCAGATCAAATTCAGATCTACTCTACTCTGTTTCACATTTTGATGCTTGTCAATGACATGTTTACTTATTTCCCCGAGTCTGGGTCATAATGGGGATGTAATCCGTCCTCATTTTCCATTCAGTACTACACTCTTCTCTTGCCTCAGACCCCCAGCTCTCTGCACACCTCAAATGAAAAGAGGTGCACCTGCCTCGGTTTGGAATCTCTCCTTCAAACAACCTACAGCAGAAGTATTTTTAAACCCATTACTTCCCTAATCCAGCCACCCCTATCGCCTGTCAACTCACCACTCAATCTCTGTCTCAGACACACCCCACACCGATAAACACACTCTCACTCCGCACACACACCAGCGTTCCCTGTGCAAGGAATGGTCAGGGCGGAAGCAAGGAGGCAGATATTGAGGCGGAACTAAATATGTGAAATTTGATGAGGTTATCATAGTGGTGTGAGAAACACAGGGGTCAGAGAGTATCGAGTGGCATTCCAGGAAGGAAGAGAGAGTGAGAAAAGACAAAAGTCAAAACCCGGACTGGTTGCTCAGTTGGGTTTGTTTTTACCCACAGGACAGTCGTGAAGAGTCGGTGCTGGGTTAGCATTCCTCTTGCCAGCTACACTATCGCTACTGGGGGACCTGAAGATCATATTTTAGCCGAAAATATGCATATCAAGGTAAGATCTTATTTTGACTACAGATCAGCAACACTTTTAAACGAATTTTAAAAAGCTATTCACCACATTAAATTTGCAACCCTTAACTGTAGCTATGCAAGTTTACATAGAAGGCTATAACAGTTATAAGGGGGGGGACCGTTCCACCCAAAAAGAACCTTTTTTATCATTACTGTGAAAATAAAGCACTTTTTATGATACTTTTTTACAGATTGAAAACTTCCATCGAAATTTATTGTAATCACAGAACCAATAGTTCTCTCCAAAACAATTTTTTAATGATGATTTTAATGTTTCATGTGTGACTCCCATAATCTGTCCCACGGCAACAACGATTTAACGAAAGTAGTAGCTGTGTAATTATCACAAAAATGAAGCCTCTTCAGAGTAAAAACAGGTCCTAAACTCAGTCACAGTTTATATTGTGCTAGTGACCTGCCTGACTGTAAATTTACTGTAAATGCTTATTCATATCATTTCCCTTGCACTAGCTGTTCTTCTGGTGTCTTACTGTTTTGTCCTGTGCAAACTGGCTGATTTTAAAAGTCACTTGAGCAATCCCTGCAGTTATGAAATAATGCATGCTTTCATTATCGTTGCATGGCTTCAGCCCTGTAGACAGAAAATGAACCAGTTAGTGTCCTATCAACATTGTCCATACCATTTAGAATACATTTTGCCGCTTGAAGGCGTTTCAATTTGTATGTAACCAATTACACAAGCTGTTTTTTATCACAAATACAGCTCTCTTTTTTGGTTGCTTATCTATGTGCCAGTGTTTTGTAGGCGGGAAGGGACTAGTTCTTGTGGTTCATCCCCTGCAGCTGTGTGGTTCATTGTGGTCCTCATGAGGTTCATGACACATAGTGAATGTATGGTGTCTGTTCTCATCCTGAGGGTAACAAGGTTGCACATAACCAGGTCTACCTCTCTCTGGCTCAACTCCTTCCGCCCCTGGTTCTCCAAAGCAGGAGGATTTTCAACGTGGGAGCGGGAAAGAAACATCAAGAATATCTTGAACGGGCTAATGCGTTTTTAAAGTACACGTTGCTCTCAGTTTGCACTTTGCAGCAACCTCTTTCACTTTCCTTCTTTAACGGATAGTTTTACACAGCCTACGGTGTCACATCGTTCTCCAGAACTGTTGGCGAGGAGCTAGTAGTTGTATCACACTCTTTTTGAGGGTTGAGGATCATTTGCCGTAAGCTTCACACAAGAGAGAATGTAGTTTTACCTTGGTCGCTGGATGGAGATTTTTGGTATTTGATTGACTCAGATGGGCAGCCAATGCGTCTGGTAATCTGTACTAATCCTCTATGAAAAGAAGGCTTACTGCAGTTGAAGTTCTGCCTCAGCAAGCACAACTCACCCCACATGCTGGTATAGACACGGCAAAGCTATGAGGAGGCGTGTGTAATGATGCACTGCAAATGAAACTTTCTAGATATTGGTAGGCAGTGGGAAAGACCCAGCTACGGAGCTCCCAGCTAACCTCCGCTTTATTTCTGTTATTCTGGCTTCTAAACTGTCGGGCATTTGTGCTTGGTGTTGCGGGCTGTTTGTGGTTGGCCACTGTGTGTTTTTGTTGTTTCTCGGCTCATGCGGTTTGTTTCTGCTCACCCTCTTATCTTGCCGGGGATGATGGTCCTTAAATTATACTGACAATTTCCCAGTACGCGTACATATCCTAAACAGGAAAAGCTTGTAGGTGTTGATTTCAGGGTGACCAGTCATTGTCCTTTATTTGCTGAAACTATGTCCTTCTTCTGTTCCCATTGGTGGGCTTCATGTCTGTGACTGAGTGATGGACCAGTCCAGAAAGGCTCTGAGACCCACATTCAGCACTCATCTATAAATAGGTACAACTTTAACCTCTACAGTTTCTCTACCTTAACCTTTGGCATGTGCAAATTCTTTGGGAAGTTTGTGACCTTTCTCACTGACATTATTTCATCTTTTTGAGAGGTGTGAAAATTATTCTGTTCAGAAAACAATAACCAGCAGACATTGAGTGGTTCATAGATATAGCAGATTTTTTTTCAATTTAGTTGCATATGAGACCTTGAGAATATTGTATTATTGTAATGTTTGGATTAGTTTAATGAGTCTGGGTTGCCATGGTTATTTCCACACCAAGACAAGTCATGGAAATAAATGGAATATGGAAAATTGACCTATAAAACTTGGTTATATCCTCTATGTTACATAGGATCATGATATGCACATATATTGTGTTTTACTTGTCACGTTGCTTGCAAAATACACTAAATCTTTCCACTGTCACGGCCACAACTGTCCTCATTGAGTAACCATTCGATTCATGTGACTCTCCAGACAAAGCTGTTGCTACAGGATATGGTTTCCATTTCCACTTTCGGGCTGATAACGAGATGCGCATGTTAAAAAATCGTGGACAACCTTGATAGAGAATTCAAGGAGATATTTCTGCTTTGCACAAAGCCCTCTTGGCCAGCTACAATAGCAACTAGTAGCCAGACAAATAAGATGACCACTCCTGAGAGGACCACTACAACGCATTCTAAAAAGCACAGGCCGAAGGTTCACGTCCAAGGTCGAGAATTGTGTGTGTCATCGAGTCAAACCTATGAAAAATGTGAATGTAACGTGTCCATTACTGTTCTTTAAGAAACCAATTGGCCCCCAATAGTGGGAAAGCCATTCGGGCTTGTCATACCTAAGACCACTTCAGGAAGAAGCTTTACATAATCCTAATAAGCCAAATATGGAATATACCATTATTAACTGGAATTCAAATTGTCAAATTGATTCTGCATTGTGACACCGGAATGAAACAGAATAGTTCTAAATTTGGCAAAAAATCGTTACTTGACTCATATCAAAAATTGCGGGATTGAATCCTGAATCGAAATTCAATTCACGCACCTAACAGACATATTTAACATATACCTTTCTAGAGTTTTGGGATACGTCTATCATTCAAGGACATGTATATTGTGCAGTGGAATCAGTTCAGTGCCAAGCAAACAGAGCTGTTAAATAAAAGCTCTCTTGTACCAGGGTAGGCACCCGCGTTCTTATAATGGATCGTGGATGACATATAGAGAGTGCTTTTTAATGAAAGGACCTGGTTTAATCTAAAAGCATGCATTCAAATAGTCCTACATGCTGCCGGGGGTGCCGACAAGAACACAGAAGCTGCATGCTATTGTTAGCATCTTTGTTTTGTCTTCTGTGTGTACACAGCTGTGTTTTGTGTGCACATACAGTAAGTTTGCCTGTGGTTCATAATAATAAATTATGATTTACATCTGATACTGACCAACTTATGATTTAATATCACCATGGCCCAACAACATAAACTTTTGGTAAGCTAAGTTTAGCTTAGTTTTTCAACATGTAAAAAACTGTTCCTGACAATTTTTGATCAATTTAATGTGTTTTTGTTAAAATAACAATGATAAAAATCATTTCTGACCCTAAATTTTGAAGTGCAGATGGAACATTTTTGTTTTTTTGCTGTGTGCATACATTAAAAAACAAAAAAAAAAAATAATGACGACCCGTTATGATTGATCATTCTTAACTTAACATTAATATAATGGATTTTTCTGTTCACAGGACATTCTATTGAAGTTAAAGAGTAATAGTTCACCCCAAAACTTATATTTTGTCATCATACTCTCTCTCATGTCATTCCAAACATGTACGACTTTTTGTCTTTTTATTGAACACAAATAGAAGTGTTTTCAATAATTATTCAAACAGCTCTCTCTCACAAAGGGAAATCACACAGTGACTAGAGTTTTTAAAGCTAAATGTCACTATAAAAGTAGTCCATATGACATGTGCACTGTATTCCAAGTCTTCTGAGGTTATTGGGCAAAAAACTCCACTGTCATTATCCACTGAAAACTGCCTTAGGCCATGTCAATGACACCAGATGCCACTGAATCTTGTGTGTCTTCTAAGCAAGTTTGAATACACGGAAGTATAAATGAAATATGAGTGCTATGACAGGATCTTTTCAACTCACATTTCTGTCTTTTGTTCACATAACGCTTAAGAAGGCTTGGAATGGATTTTCGTTTATTGTGCATTTATGTTCTTTATGTACAGCCCTTGGTCACGGTATATACTTGTGTAAGGAAAAGAGCCAGCATTCACTTCATCAGACTATCGCTTTCTGGTGTTCTGTGGAATTCACTGGTTTGAAACGACATGAAAATGAATAAATAAAGACAACTATTTTATTGTATAACATGAGGTCTCATTTGTCTGAAGAAATTAGGATAGGGGTTAGTTCAGTGGAGGTTTTAGCTGGGTATTTATCGTTAGTCATCTGAAGTGGTCCAGGCCCCCTGCATGATTCAAAGAGCCGATCAGCCATCTGTCTGCGTTTCACAGCCTCATTGCAGAGCTTTCCCTCGGTGGACCATTAAAACACACCAGGCAGCAGGTTAGCACCTACTCACTGCTTGCCTTTAATGAGCTAGGTCATGTAAACACGCGCGTCTTCATGCGACTGTGTATTTTTGTGTTGTGCTTTCTGCTTACAATTAGAGAGAAAGGAAACGAAATTAGTGAAGAAACGAGACTGGATGTTCTCTAATGAACCATAATTGTCTCTTCGTTTTGTTTTACGTAATCGAAACGCAGCGCAAGTGTACTCTCTCTGAAATCTATTTTTTAATGAGGAAAATTGCAGGCGGCTGAGTTCATGTTAATTAAAACAGCGTCTGTGCTGTTTGTGGAAATGGCAGTTTGCCTGTGTGTTTTATTTTAGTTATACGTAAGTAAAAAAGGAAATTAATATATATCTATGTTATGTTATGTCATGTCATGTTATATAATATCATATTCAACAACTTGCAAATTTGTGCAAACCACTGATGTGATGTTCTACCGAAATCATACAATTTACATGATAACTTATTTATAGTAGTGTCTTTATATAAAATAAAACTGTCTTTGAAAAATAATGTATGACTTAATGTATACTTATTATAGTGTTTTCAAAAACCCATACTTTCTTTGCTTTAATGTAATTACTTTTAATTAATTAATTAATTAATTATACTTTAAAGGAAACACCAGGGGGTAAAATATATTAAATTTATTATGCTTTACTATATTTTATAATATTCTTACATTATTCTATTATATTAAATTAATATATTTTGTAGCATATAATTTGTGCAACACAGAAACATAAAACATAAGAGTAGTAGTCTTTATATAAATAAAACTTGTCTTGCTAATACCATATGACTTTTTTATCACTTATTTAGTATTGCAAACGTGTACTGTCTTCGCTTTACTTTTATTGGGTGGTGTGCTTATTGAAACAAATCTGACCTTTGGTCTTTCGTCTGTCCTTCATGCTGATTCATATCATTGTTCCCTGTAGCTTTGATGTTCATATCTGAAAAAATTTATTTTTAATTGGTGTGTATACTGTATGTGTTTCTTATCACAGTTTGGCCTTGGCTTGATCGGCATTTGCTTTATTCATTCTGACTTCCTGTGTCTCGCATCAGTATGTCCGCTGTGTGGTATTCCATTCAGCTTTCTAACTATCATGCTGAAATCTCAGAAGCTCCTCTGGCCAGTACTTATCTGCTGATGCAGTGTTTCTCCTTTTCCCAGGGCTGGACTGATTTTAGTGCTTTCTCTCTTGCAGGCTACACACACAGGGATGCGCTCCTACATTTACAAACAAAGCTCTGTGATTGGCTCGCAGGCGGAGCACACTGGGATGAGGACGTACTATTTCCGTGCGGACACACAGGAGGACATGAATGGCTGGGGCGAGGGCCATGAACCAGGCTGCACTGATGCAAAACCCACACAGTGAAGAGGTCAAAGAGAGTCACAAAACTTTTCAAAAACATTTTCTAACCAGTATTGTGTTTTTTTATGGCCAAGGAAAAATATCAAAACGTCATTAAAACAAGAATTTACTTAAAGGGATACTCCATTCCAAAATGAAAATTTTGTCATTAATCACTTACCCCCGTGTCTTTCCAAACCCATAAAAGCTTCATTCGTCTTGGGAACACAATTTTAAGATATTTGGATGAAAACCAAGTAGGCTTGAGACTGTCCCATAGACTTGCCAAGTAAATAACAGTGTCAAGGTCCAGGAAAAGTATGAAAAGCATCGTCAGAATAATCCATCTGACATCAGTGATTCACCCGTAACGTTATGAAGCGACGAGAATACTTTTTTGTAAATGAAAGAAAACAAAAATAATGACTTTATTCAACAGTTTTCAGCTCCTCTGTGTCTATACAAATCAGCAGTAGCGCCATTTTGCCAATTCTGAGCAGTACGCAGATGGCATACGCTCCAGCGATACTTTTTCACCACAAAAGATATGTTTTTTACGTGTATCATGTTTGTGAGTGCAGAACTCGTACTTGTTTCATTTATGTACGACTGACAAAGATGCATCCCATTACTATTGCCATGCCATCATGTTTGTGAGTGCAGAACTCGTACTTGTTTCATTTATGTACGACTGACAAAGATGCATCCCATTTTATTAGTTTATTCGTGTGAATTAGTTTAGAAAGAGATTTTATATGCAATTCAAATCCAAAAATCTAAAATAAAAACATGAAATCAAAAAGTTCTCATGTAGTCATGCGATTTTCTTACTTTTTCTATATTTTAATCTAAAAATGTGAATTTTGTGTGATTAAATGTTTATTTGCAGCTGTTTTCTCAAGTGTTTGTTGTGTTTAAAGTGTACTGTCTTCTCCAGTCTGTGTCAAGGGACATTGTGAGTCTGTAAGTGTTTGTCGGGCATCAGTCTTGTTGGTTGACAGCGACGCCGCAGTGTGTCTTGTTCTGCCAGTGCAGAAGACCAGACGGGTATCAGACAGCTTTCTATCTCTCTGTTGTCTGGGCCGACCTCACTTCCTTGAGACAGTCACAGAACCCAAACCCAGCTCAGATGTGGACTGAGTACTCGAATAGTCAAAATGGCTGACTGTGTGAACACAAGCTCAAAAAACATACACATGAATAAGAAAAATCTCAAGACCATCAGTGCTCTCTACGCTGACTGTGTGAACATAGGCTGCATAAACATGTGTATGGTTTAGCCATCTTTCAAGACCATCAGTGCTCTCTGTTGACGTGTAATGCGTGTCGCCCAATTTCACCCATAAAAGATTGAATAGTTAGCTGTCACGGCTGGTGATGTCGTTAACCAAGGCACCAAATTGGGCACCAAGTTGTCATAGCAGCCCAACACTAATGAGACTAGTGTCAGCTTGAGCTGGCAGTTAGCGAGGCAGAAAATTAAGACTGTGATAGTCCTGGATAAAAACCCCATTCTGAGTCATTTCTTTTCATAAAGTGGTTTTTCATTCTCATAGATGCCCTTAGTGCTATGTTGTGTGTTTTCCCCTTTCTCCTTTGCCAGAGTTGTCTTGCGTATACCATTTGTTTTGGTGATTTGAAAGGAATCAGTCATGCTTACGCCTTGCCGTTTCCATGTCCTACTGATATTTTCTGAGAATCTCTGTAGGCTTTGTTTGGGTCCAGCCTATTTGCACATGTGGCTGTTTGTGTGAACAGTTTGAACACCTTGAGAAGAAGGAGAAGTACGCTAAAATGTACAAGTAAATGGATACTAAATTAAATGTAATTTTTTCATAACTGTACTTACAGAGTACACACATCCATAAAATAAAAAAAATAAATTAAATTCCAAAAAACTAAACTAAATGAAAACACTTTAACACACCTTGTATTAAATGTTTTCCTTTTAATTAATTTTTTTAAATTATTGTTTTAATAATTCTTTGTCATGCATTATACAGTAAAAAGCACATTTATTTGATGTTAACTAACATATTCAAGTAGATAAAGTACTTTATTATAATTTTAACTGTAGTGTTAATTGATGTTGCATTGCAATTTTAATATTTTATCTATTTACTACATTTTAAATTTACTAAATTGCAGCTTCATTATTACAAATGTTTAAATACAAATATATTTCAATCCATGACATGCACGTTAATAGAAATTACGTTATATTTTAGTCTGTAAAATATAATTAATGCTTGTTGGTAATATTAGCCAGTACACTTTCACCATATTTCAAAGACAATAGAAGTAATAATTATCCAATTACATATAAATATGTAATTAAGTACTACTTTAGTGGCCTTAAAAAGCACTCTAAAGTTCAGCTGATTGCATTTAATATAAATGTAGACTATAATACATTTTAATTTAATTGCAATTAACATGCAATTAAGTGTCTAAAAAAGTATATTCTTTTATTATTTCCATTAAGTACTTTTTTAAAAGTATGCTAAAGTTCCTCACAAGGGACTGTTTCATGTCTAAATATTAGAATAAATGCCATCTCTCTCTCAATCGGTACCCAAATAATCATTATCCCTAAATACTGTAGATATTATCATGCCTAAAGGAACATCTGTTCATGTTAAAATGCAGATGGAGATTTGGCTGTTGTAGACTTTGAGTGTGCCTGAATCCAAAGAGCCACTGGAGGCCATTTCTTTTTAGTCTGTGCAGCTTGGATATTATTAGTCTGACTGTAGAGTGAGCTCCAGTAGAGATAGCCAAGCTCCCAGTGGCCATGTCTTCTCCAAATGTAGATTCACTCAGGGCCTGATTTAATCATGTCACATTCAGACTGCTATATATGGACAATTTGAAGCTGGAATTAATTTTACATGGTGGTATTGAATCATTTTTCATTCCACAGTTCTTGCAGTTGCAGGTGGTTGCATGACCATAACTATGCACCAGCCTATGGAGTTGCTATTTTTTGTTGTTTTCCCATCCAATTGCTATTGTGGGTAGACCACCCATTGTGAAGTGTTGTGTAAAACGAGTATTCTGAGTGTTTTTGTGGGTTGCTGGTGTATTGTGAAGTGTTGTGTAAAACGTGAATCCTGGAGCTTAACGAGACTAGAGTTGTGAATCTAAATAAGACAGTTTACAGTGATTGATGTATTTAGTTTCATGAGCAGATTCTCTCATGTTTGAAGGCTGGGTTACTGTATGGTCCAGACTCCATGCTGTGGAATGGTGTTCATCTAACAGACCTTACATGTGATCCAGCATCATGAGAAAAGCATCATATAATAGTCTCATAAAGCCTCACTGACCTTTGTATGTCATGTTTTTGCCACACAGAGACGAGTCGGATCAACCAGACCAAGTGAACGTTTCTGAGAAACTCAAGCAGCAGGCTGTTCCTCAGACCAACCACATCAACAGCTTTGTGATTCCAGAACCTGAAGTTATCCAAAGTGACGAGCTGCAGGAGGAGAAGCAGGAAGCATTTGTTGGAGAAGTGGAGATTCAGGTTGCTCCAAGAGAGATGGAGCAGGCGAGGGGTAAATCTCCAGCGAGCAGGATAGTAGAGGTGGAGGTTTTAGCTCCAGGGTCAGCACCAGCATCCCAAGTTCCCTCTCGAGCTCCTTCCAGGGCCGTCTCGACCCCGCCAGTGCTGAGGAAACGGTACACCCGTAGAGCAGAA
Source organism: Cyprinus carpio (assembly GCF_018340385.1). Classification (NCBI taxonomy): domain Eukaryota; kingdom Metazoa; phylum Chordata; class Actinopteri; order Cypriniformes; family Cyprinidae; genus Cyprinus; species Cyprinus carpio. The sequence continues at coordinate 624,447 of NC_056589.1, read as the reverse complement.
CGGCATGCCTGGGTATCAGAGGGGGCCTACACCTTCTTCTCAAACTCCTGTTTCAGGTACAGAGGAGGAGTGCACTGGGAGCAGGTGGAGAAACTGGGTCAAAGTACACAAGGAAGAACGCCAGGGTTCCGTGAGCGTACACATCCTTCGCTTTTACTGAGGCTAAATTCAGATAGTATACTTTTCTTTCTTTTTCTACCATGTAATGATAGGGCATATGGAGTTGGAGTACTATGGTGGTATGCCTCTCTGAATTCAGTCACAGACACACTGTACAGAGAGTAGTTAGAAGAGTTAGACGTTACTATGAAGAGTCATGGGATGGATCGCCCCCAAGTGGTTGAAAGCTTAATAAAATCGTCTTCACAGAAAACAGCACCCCAATATTAATTTTGTCAAATAGACATGAAATGCCATTCACAATTCATTTTACTTTTGTGTGAATTTTAACAAGACAAGTCTTGCACTTGCATCATTTTAAGCATCAGGATGTGTTGAGTTGTGAAAATTGGAAAGGTTGGAAAAAATATTTTATGTTCTTTAGAAGAAAATAAAGCAAAGACTAGAGCTGTTAGAGCTAATAAAATAATACACTGTGATTTAAAAGTTATGGTTCAGTAAGATTTATTTATTTATTTATGTGAATGTTGAAAGGTTTATTTGTTTAATCTAGGATGCATCAAATAGTATGACAGTAAAGACATTTATAATGTAACAGAAGTTTCATAAAATAAATGTTATTTTCAACTTTCTATTCATTAAAGAATCCTGAAAAAAAAGATAACAAATTTTATTTTACATTTTTATTATTTTCATTTTAATTTTGGAATAGACTTTAGTGAACCTGAATATCTATATATTTTTTTTTTCTCCAGATAATACATAGTAAATGTTTAAAATAATAAATAATTGCTTGGTTGTGACAGGTTTGTTTTCTACTGATGGGCACAATCCCATGTAGGACCCCTCCCATTCATCCGAAGTACGGCCCAATAGACAAGTACCAGTCTTTACCAAAGGCTGCACGGCAAAGCCCATCAACTGCTCCCCATCAGTTGCCCAGTGAATACAAATATTCCCATGACCGGCTTAATCACTTCCAGATGACCCACAGCCACATCCAGCGACCCTCGACGCATGACAACACCGTGTGGCAGCTCTACGAATGGCAACAGCGACAGCAATATCGCCACGGTAGCCCCACCGCCCCCGTGTACACTCCCGCTCCAGACTACTCCACAGCCGTATCCTCCACCAGAGTCAACTCTGACATTGCTCGCTCTATTTCCGTGCCTCCAACCCTGGCTGACATCCCTCCACCCGGGCCTCCTGGGCCCAGACTGCTGTCTCCACGCAGAGTCCACACACCTGCAGAACGCGTTACAGTCAAACCCCTGGAGGACAGGCCCACCATGGAGGTGCCACCGTCAAACTCTCCTCACCGTCTGCGCTCCTATAAGGTCAGTAGGTGACATGAACAACCACTCTGCTTATCCATAACATCCCAATCCACAGTAGTAGTATTTACAAGAAAATCTGTGGGATTATGAAAGATTTTGAGGTTAAAAAAAGTCTCTTATGCTCACCAAGGCTGTATTTGATTTTCAAACATACAGTAAGATCAGTAATATTGCTAATTATTACAATTTAAATACTTTTTTTTAATACCTATTAAAATATAATTTATTTCTGTGATGGCAAAGCTGAATTTTCAGCAGCCACTCAGTGTCACATGATCCTTCGGGAATCATTCTAATTAGCTGATTTGGTGATTAAGAAACATTTCAATGTTAAAAACAGTTGATTCATTTTGTATGGAAAAAAAAAAATATTTAATATTAATTTAATGCATCCTGTTTAATAAAATTAGTATTTAATGTAAAAAAAAAAAAAAAATGTCATCATGCATTATATGAACCTGACCTAAGCTTCTAAGCATTTGCAAGGAACAAAATGTCTGGCAGTAAGATTTAAAACTCTCCTTTAAAAAGGAGAAGTGGTCGAGTCTGAAAGAAGCCATGCATTAGACTAGAGACATCATGATGGATCTTAATACTGCTCAGAAACTCTTGATTAAATAACACCAGCCTTCAATGTTTTCAAACTGGCAGTATTAGTCCATCAACAGAGTTGTAATTCAGCATGAATTATCAGTAGTGTCTCTATAATGGAACCAGTACCAGACTCAGAAAAGTTACTTGAGTGGGAGGTATGATTCATTTTCTTTACTTAAAGTTCCTGTGTGTGTCCTTTTAAAAAACCTTTCATCTCAAGTTAGTTTTTACCCAGCAGGCAGACATCCAAATGATGACTTAAAACTTGGCTGAATCCATGGTGATTATTAAATCCAAATATGTTGTATTTCAAAAGTTTTAAATTATTAAAAGTATATTTTGGTGTGTACTGTCATTTTTACTTTTATGTACACTAACATTTACAAGTCTGGGTTCAGGAAGAATTTTTTGTTTAAACATATTTATACTTTCATTCAGCAAGAATGGATTAAAGGGATACTCCACCCCAAAATGAAAATTCTGTCATTAATCACTTACCCACATGTCGTTCCAAACCCGTAAAAGCTCCATTCGTCTTCGGAACACAATTTAAGATATTTTCGATTGAAAACCGGGAGGCGTGTGACTGTCCCATAGACTGCCAGGTAAATAACAGTGTCAAGGTCCATAAAAGGTATGAAAGTCATCATCAGAATACTCCATCTGCCATCAGACGTGCTATCTGGGTTATATATATTTGTTTTCTTTAAACTTACTTTCTTAAAAAAGTGTTCCCGTCGCTTCATATAACCCATCATTTACACGTCTAATGGCAGATGGAGTATTCTGAAGACGACTTTCTTACCTTTTATGGACCTTGACACTGTTATTTACTTGGCAGTCTGTGGGACAGTCACAGGCCTCACGGTTTTGATCCATAATATCTTTAATTGTGTTTTGAAGACGAACGGAGCTTGTACGTGTTTGGAACGACATGGGGGTAAGTGATTAATGATAAAATTTTCATTTTGTATCCCTTTAAGTTGATCAAAAGTGTCAGTAAAGACATTTATAATGTTACAAAAGGTTTCTATTTTAAAATAAATTCTGTTATAAAAAACACCCTAATAAAAAAATAATCATGCAAAAATTTATCATGATTTCCCCAGAAATAATTTTTCCATAACCGAAAAAAAGGTTGCTGAAAATTCAGCATTGCCACCACAAAAATAAATAACACTTAAACATAAAACTGGAGTAATGGCTGCTGAAAATTCAGAATTGCCACCACAGGAATAAATTACATTTTAAAATGTATCAAAATAGATAAGTTATTTTAAATTCTAGTAATAATTACTTTTTTTACTGTATTTTTTTTAATAAATAAATGCAGATAGTGTTATTATAGTGTTGCATGTTGACGAGCACATACTGAAAGACATATTGCTTATGTCTGTTTTTTGATTTAGTATATTTAAAATGCATTCATCTCTTTTCTTTTTATTTTATCCTGCTGCATCAGCCACAATAGAGAGACGCTCAATGCCTCCATCCGGCTATAATAACACATACAGTCAGTACACCCAGCCTGCATGGAAAAACGGTAAGTTTTCTTTCTGGAAAAAATATTTAGCGATTACAAATAGTTTGAAATGAGATTTGAAGGTTTACTTTGTCTCTTTTGTGCTGCTTTAAGATATCAGCAAAGTGGCATAAAATGACACCCAAAAAACCTCTGCTGGTGGAGCCAGTCCTCTTTTCATGGCTCTTATGGGCGCTCATGTAAATAATCTGATCACATAACTCTCTCTCTGCCCTGATTGTACCCTCACAACCTATGGTCCAGCCGGAGGAGCTCACCCTTCTCCTCATCCAGTTACGGAGACACCAGGCCATGATGGCAGGTGTGCGCAACAATGCGCTGGCCCACCTCCAGCAGTTGTCTCGGGTGAAGGTCAGGGCTCGGCCTGCCCAGCTAGCGTGCCTCTGCTGCTGTTATTTACCCCGCCTGGCTCTCTGTAGCTCCGTTGGCTTTGTTACATGATGCTTCTTTGTATTGCCGCATGGCATGTCATGCTTAGGGGATGTATTTAGATGTCCCACCATTGGCATGAATTTCATATGTAACTGGTCTGAGACAGTATGCATACTACATGAGTATGCTTCGCTGTTGCTCCAAACATCATAAATGCAAAGATCAAAATTGTTTGCATGCATAAAGTAGTAGGTGTACGCTGGAGTCTGTGCAAACCTTATCTGAAGTTCTGGTTTGATCTGGTTGCAGGATATGTGTAGATAATTTCAGGAGTAACGTCATAATAAACATGCTTTGTTATTGGTAGTAATAATATGTTGCTCTAAGCGTAATTTGCTTTGTACTGAATGCTTTGGCATCAAGGACTGTGGTAAAGTTAAACAAATATTCGGTAACACTTTACAATACGGTCTCATTTTTAACTAACATGAACTAACAATGGGCAATATATTTTTGCAGCATTTATTAACCTTTTGAAATGTTATTTCATAAAAATGTTCATGTTAGTTCACAATGCTTTAACAGATACAACAATTGATCATTAGTAAATGTTGAGATTAACATTAATAAATGCTATAGAAGTATTGTTGATTGTTATCTAATGTGATTAACTAATGTTAACAAATGAAACCTTATTGTTAAAAATATTACCAAATATTATTTTGTTTCTAACCTAATATCAAAGTAACACAATCAGAAAAAAACATTTTCTTAATCTATACTTTTGTTTTGATTTTTTCCTGTAAACATCCCTAAACAAACATAAATTTACTTGAGAAGCAAAATTACATATTACTATATATTAAGACTTATTTTTGCTTTATGCTTAGGTTAAAGCTTAAAACCTTTTTTTTTTTAGGTTTTGATGCTTAAAACAAAACACTAATTGCTGCCAAAGGGGGAAAAAAAATGTTTTTTAGGAATATAAAAGTGTATTCTCTTACTACTGTAGCTTACAAGACATAGCTTCTCAAGTAAAATTTACAAACTACTGTTCAAAAGGTATGGGCTTCAGGGCGACTTATGAAGAAATGTATTGATCAAAAGTGAGAGTAAAGACATTTATAATGTTATAGCTTTTTAAAAAATAATCGATCAATCACAGAATCAGCATATGAAAATGATTTCTGAAGGATCATGTGTCACTAAAGATTGTAGTAATGATGCTGAAAATTCAGCTTTTAACATCACAGGAATAAATTACATTTTCAAATATATTAAAATAGAAAAAGGTTTTTTAAATTGAAACAATGTTTCACAATATTACTGTTTTTAATGTGTTTTTTGATCAAATAAATGAAGCCTTGATGGGCATAAGAGACATCTTTTAAAAAAAATCTTAAAATCTTAAAAAAAAAAACTTTTGAGCGGTAGTGTCTATAAGCTGTAACTTGCATGTAAATGCGAACAGTGTTCAACAATAATGAGTGTGATATGTGTAGTATGTCCCAAAGTTGGCGTAATAGGTGCATAGCCAGCTATTGCTTTAATGCTAGTGCGGTGTTTTTGTTAGCCTAAAGTGTGTGGTGGATAAATGAAACAACTGATTAGTGTTAATTAAAGAGTAGAAGAGTGTCAATTGAAATATTTCCCTTGTACTTACAGGCTGATGACACATACATGCACTTGAAGAAGGACCTGGAATATTTAGATCTGAAGGTGGGACCTCTCCATTTCTGTCTCTCTATTCCTGTCTTACCTTCTGTATTAACACACTAACACAGCACAGAAACCTCACTTGAGGCAAGGAATCAAGAATTGGCTTTATTTCAGAAACTGTTTTGATATTTAGTAAATGCTAACTTTGTGGCATAATCAGGAATTACATGGTTTTAGGATGGTAATGGTAATAGTAATGATCCAGGCTCAAGGCTGGGTCCTCCTTTGACCTGTACACTGTCTATCTCCATTTGCCACAGATTGAAAAGTTTTAGAGCCATTGATCCTCATGGTTCACAGTGTGTTACAAACCTGCACTGCGGGGGGTTTGAGACCACTCTGGAACGTAAGCACTGTCAGCATCCAGAGTGTCCACGTTCCCATTGCTTTACACGGTGCACATAGCTTTGTGTTGGCACAAGCCTGGCACCTGCACGCCTATCCTCCCTGCCTTTTGTGAGTGATATGTTGTGCTGTGGGTATGTGTGAGACGGCAGGTCTGGATGGGACGGGCAAGCTCAGTGCATGTGCAGGGAATGACCCAGATTTAGCCAGCTGATTCGCCAATGCATTCTTTTTCTTTCTTTATCAAGCTATTTATCTCATAAGGTCCATCAGTATGATATCTAGTAATCGGTCTTATTCGGTAGAGTATTCCTCTGAAACTTCCCTTATGACCTCCAGTATCAGCGTTGGGGAAAATACTTCTTAAATTCCTCTTGAAACAATTATTTAGAAAACTTACTAGCTTCACTAAAAGCTGCTAACAAAAAGTAGCTAACTGCATCGAAGGGGGCAGATATGATTTCTTAAAAAAAAAAACAAGAGTTCAAACAAAATCAATTAGTAATATAATATTAATACATGATATAAACTAGGCTAACAGCATCCAACTTAATTTAGAAATAATACAACTAAACACTGTAATTTCTATACACTACCACTGAAAAGTTTGAGGTCAGTAAGATTAAAAAAATACTTTTATTCAGTAAGGATGCATTTAATTCATCAAAAGTGACAGTAAAAACATTTCTGTTTTAAATTAGTGCTGTTCTTTTGAACGTTCTATTAATCAAATAATCCTGAGAATTAAGATATTAAGGAGCACAACTGTTTTCAGCAGTGATAATAATAAGAAATCAGCGTATTAGAATGATTTATGAAACATCGTGTAAAATAGTGAAAATTCAGCTTTAAATATAAATTTCCGTTTTAAATTGTAAATGTATATTTTTAATAAATTGTAATAATATTTCACAATATTACTGTTTTTCTACATTTTGATCAAATAAATGCAGCTTTGGTGAGCAAAAGAAATTTCAAAGACAACTAAAAAGAATTATACTGACTTTTGTAAAGCAGCTTAAACTAAAATCTACAAAAACAACGTGCCAGAAACTTTTTATTGCTAAAATATATATTTTAATAATTACTACATATCACCTAAAGATAACTGCATATCACTACAAAAAGAAGACCTAAAATGCTGATTTAAATGATTTAAATATGTTTTTGATCCAGTTCATTTAAATGAATCTTCGGCATGATTTAAATAGGCTTTCCCAGCACTATTTGAAAGAGAAAAACATTCAAGCTTGGCTGCAAGGCTGTGTGTGAAATAATGCGCAAATAAAAAGTACAGGTAGCACTGTTTTGAAACTACCTAAGCTAAGTCATAGCTTTGCTTTTTTAGTTAGTTCCTCCCCTACATCGTCCAGTTCATCGTTGTCCAGAGCTTGGGTTTCTTTTATGAGTTGACCGTGCAGCATTTTCTGTGGAGCCTTTATTTTAGACATTGCATTTATGTCCCACAGCTGCATTCTGTTGGCATGAAGATCGTGAGACACCATCTTGCCATTGTGCTTCCAGAAAGCTTCAGCTCCTACATATGTGCATTAGAAATGAAGAATACTGTCTCACTGTGACTTTCAATACAGTGTCCATTGTATTGTGTTGGTCTTGCTTTGCTTGTGTTGAATAGATGTGTTTCTGTCTCTGGAGCTGTAAGACAAGGAGCCTTTATCTGTGAATTGTTTTATTAGGTGAGTGCGACAGAGACTCTGAAAGGACGGCGCCGGCAAAGCCAGTGAAGGTGGCAGAAAGTGATGTAGATGTGAGTATATAGGACAAATCAGTGCCCTAACCCAATTTCCTTGTCTGAACTGGTCCATAATGCTCTGTTTCCTACTGCAGGTGACACTCAGTCGGTTGTGTGAACAAGACAAAATACTGCAAGAGCTTGAGTTCAGACTCAGTGGACTTCAAGGATGATAAGGGTGATGGCACATTTTCCAAAGAAAAAAGCACGGTTGCTTTGATCCTTTGTCAGTGTTAATATCTTTGTTCTTTCTTCTAGGACAAGCTTGAGTCTGTTCTGGATGTGTCCCACCAGCAGATGGAGCAGTACAAGGATCAGCCAGCTCACGCTGAGAAGATCGCCTACCAGCAGCGACTCCTTCAAGAGGACCTGGTGCATATCCGAGCTGACATTTCTAGAGTGTCAACGGTGAGTATATTACGTGATGCAGACCTACAGTGCTTCCTATTAATGCATATTGATCTGAAAAATTGATACATTAGGGATTACAGGACATGAAGATTTAAAGTGCAGCAATTTTAGAAAAACAATTTCAGTGTGTAGTTTTGTTCTGTAATTTAACATTATAATAATATAATATAATATCCATTCTCCAAACCACTTGGGTCACAGCTAATATGATATGCTATAATATTCGTATGTTTGTATTGTTCAGGAGATGGAGAGAGCGTGGGTGGACTACAGCAGGTTGGAGCAGTCAGTGGAACAGCTGAAGGACGTCCTGCAGACTCAGATGAATCTCTGCACATCACCTCAGGTCTTTTTTTCTTAATTATTTTTTATAGTTTGCTATCATGTTTTTCTCTCGTCTTTTTGATCAGCTGCTTTATTATTATTTTTATTCATTTTGATATAAAATATGCAGTCACCTTTAGATAGAATCCATGTTATTTTAGTTTCATTGAAATACTATTATATGTTTTGTTCATATTTTAAAGTAGCTTTTAATTCAAAATTAATTTTATTTTACTTTCTTCTGTAGTTTTTTGTTTTTTAGTGCTGGGCAACAATTAATTGTGATTAATCGCATCCAACATAAAAGTTTTTGTTTACATAGTGTGTACTGTGTATATTTATTATGTATATATTAATACATAACATGCCTGTATATATTTATATATTGATAGATTATTTAAATATTAAATATATTTATATATAATATAAATTATATGAAATATAGATATATACATGTAAATACTGTATATGTATGTGTGTGTGTATTTAAATATACAAGATAAATATAATAAACACATATTATGTAAATGAAAACTATGTGTGTGTGTATTTAAATATACAAGATAAATATAATAAACACATATTATGTAAATGAAAACTATTATTTTGGATGCGATTAATCATTGCCTAGCACTATTTTTTTTTTTTAATTTTTTTTTTTTTTTTATTAGGTTTAGTTTATTTTGCTCAGTTTATTTTAGTACTTAAGTTTAAACTACATAAAAATTAGATTTCATTTAATGTTTATGGCCTGTTCACACCAAGAACTGTAACTATATCAACATCCACACCAAGGCACGCATGTTTATGATAACATTGTTTATCATAAACGTGCGCTGCAGTTATGTCATATGCCTCTTTAAATGCTCAATGGCTTTAAAGTTAGTGGATTTTTGATGGGCTGTCAATGCTTTAAAAAAAAGAAAAAAAGTGCCACTAGTGTTATTAGTTGTCTTTTACATTTAAATAGATTTTTAAAACTATATTTTTATCTAAGTGTATAGGTCATAGGTAAGATTTCATTTACCTTTTTCAAAACCTTGGCAGATTAAAACTAAACTTTTTTTTTCATTTTTTTTTTTAAATCTTTTTTTTTAAAGCTGTGATTTATGTTTATATGTACTTGTGGAATTTATCTGTGGTCATTGTTCTGTCTGTTTTATTGTTATGTTAAAATAAAATAAAGCATTAAGAAAAGCAAGAAAAAAAATCATATCGTTATCGTTACAGTTATCATCTTTGGTATGAACAGGCCTTTATTTTATTTCAAGTAATGAAAATGCTTTATATAGTTTAAGTAATAATAATCCTGACTAGAATAAAAATAGGATTTGAAGACTTTTGAATAGGTGTGTTTTTGTTCTCAGGAGAAAAATCAGTTGAGGAGGGAGCTCTGGAGGATAGAGGACGTGATGACTGGACTCAGCTCATCCAAAGAAACCTTCTAAAAATCACCATAGACTCAGTGAAGAACCCAGGTAAGAATGGACAAGTTAGATAGGGTTAATAAACCTACTACAGAGCATGTTCTTTTTAATATGTAACTCTTGCTTTTGTTTCCAGAGAGAAAACTTGTGCCTTCAGTGACAGAGTCAACAGTGCCTTCTCGGTGCATGACCCCGTCCACAGTCGAGGTGCGGTCACCCCGGCGCAGTCTTACCTCCAGTCCGTTACAATGAGGTTTTTGACAATGATGTGTTGTTTTTCAGCATCCTTACTCTATGCCCAGATGGGTATGTGTTACTTGACTGGTGCTATTCCTAAAATGATTGTATTGTAACTAATTAACAATGCCTGATGGTTTACTCAATTGTGTAATTTTGGTTTTTAGGAAGAGGATGATGCCTCCACCCAGACCACCTTTGCCCCTCCTCTATGATGAGGACACACCCCCTGTTGTCCCGCCCCTACCTAAAGAAACAAACCGGCCATCAGACACACTTCTGTCCGTGGCCTCAAACGACAAATCTGATGAGAGGAAAACGTGACAGAGAAAGCAGCTATGTGAATGGAGACTGCAGGGTAATAAACTCACTCGTGAAATTCATTGATATTGTCAAGTTTATTGTCATCAGTGTTGTTATTGTTAACTAAAACTATTAAAATAAAATTTGTTTAAGTATATGTATAGATGAAAAAAAACTTAAAAAATAGTAACTAAGTGAAATAAAATTACTAAAACAAAAACTGGAAGAAAAAAATTTAATAATGTAATGGCATTGGAAAAAGTTTTTTTTTAATAATTACCTTATACTTTATCACCATCCATGTGACAGTAATATTTTAGTCTTTGCATTGTGATTGCTTTGCAGTAAGGATTAAATAAAATGTTTGTGCTTTAGGTGGAACTGCGGTCCTACCTGAGTGAACCAGAGCTTCCTGGAACAGGAACAGATCAAGTGGACCCAGGCTACCTGACTCTTCAAAGAAGAGGTGAAATATTACTGCTTTTGATCATTCGGGTTATCTTTAAGACACATGATGCTTATAGGGGTAAAATGCCATTTAACAAGTTGTAATACCAGTCTACCTGAAAAAGATGAACCATTTTTGTGATCACTTAGGCCTGTCAGGCTCCTCTTCCAGAATAAACCAGTACGGTGTGACTTCCTATTCACTGAGAGGAGATTCAGCATTATCGACAACAGTGAGCACCTGATTACTGTAGAACTGATACTTAATTTAATTATTTATTCATATTTAAATATATTTATAATTTATTATATTTAATACAAAAATTAATGTAGAATATTTAATGTAGACAGACTGACAGACACAGACAGACAGACAGACAGACAGACAGATAGAAAGACAGACAGACAGACACAGACAGACAGACAGACAGACACAGACAGATAGACAGACAGAGAGATAGAAAGACAGACAGACAGACACAGACAGATAGACACAGACAGACAGACAGACATACAGATAGATAGATAGATGGACACAGACAGACAGACAGACACAGACAGACAGACAGATAGGGAGACAGACAGATAGACAGACACAGACAGACAGACAGACACAGACAGAAAGGCAGACACAGACAGACAGACAGACAGACAGACAGACACAGACAGACAGACAGACACACAGATAGATAGACAGACAGACAGACAGACAGATAGAAAGACAGAGAGACACAGACATACAGACAGACAGACAGACAGACAGACAGACACAGACAGACGACAAAACAGACAGACAGGGACACAGACAGATAGACACAGACAGACAGACAGATAGATAGACAGACACAGACAGACAGACAGACAGACAGATAGGGAGACAGACAGATAGACAGACACAGACAGACAGACACACAGACAGACAGACAGATAGAAAGACAGAGAGACACAGACATACAGACAGACAGACACAGACAGACAGACAGACAGACAGACAGATAGACACAGACAGACAGACAGACAAACAAACAAACAGAGAGACAGATAGATAGACAGACAAACAGACAGACACATACAGACAGACAGACACAGACATACAGACAGACAGACAGACAAACAAACAAACAAACAAACAAACCAGCAGAGAGACAGATAGATAGACAGACAGACACAGACACAGACAAAAAGACAGACACAGACAGACAGACAGACAGACAGAAAGACAGATAGATAGACAGACACAGACAGACAGACACAGACAGACAGACAGATAGATAGACAGACAGACAGATAGAAAGACAGACAGACAGACACAGACAGACAGACAGACAGACAAACAAACAGAGACAGACAGACAGACAGACAGATAGATAGATAGATAGATAGATAGATAGATAGATAGATAGATAGACAGACAGACAGACAGATAGACAGACACAGACAGACAGACGGATGATAGATAGATAGATAGATAGATAGATAGATAGATAGATAGATAGATAGATAGATAGATAGATAGATAGATAGATAGATAGATAGATAGATAGATAGAACATTGTAACAGTTGTCCTCGTGCATTGTGGAAATAAAAAAATTTAAAAAATAAATAAAAAGCTAGAAAAAGCTTCTACATGTAAAATGTTCAATCTTTATCTTGTGACATGTAGGAGAGACCAAAGAGTGCCTTGGAGCGGCTGTGTTTGGGAGAGTATCAGCCTGATCACCTGCCGCAGAGAGGGAGGATGAGTGTGGAGGAGCAGCTGGAGAGAATGAAAAGGCACCAGAGAGCTCTAGTGCGCGAGCGCAAACGTAACATGAGTCAGGGTGAGCGACATCCCGAGATCCCACACCCCCACACTACACACAAGCACCTGCCCACCATCAGTACGTTACTCCCTCCCCAATAATAAGCACAGGGACCTTCGCTACGGCCCTCCCCGATAAGGCCACAAAACACAAAGCTAACATGCTAACACACTTTTTGCCCCATGAACAGCTCAGCTTTACATTAACAAGCCATGGGTGGGAAAGGTCCGTGCTGTGGGTGTGTTTTTAGGGATTCTCCCAGAATGTGGACAGACGCATGAAGTTTGTTACGGTCCTGCAATGGACTCCTGGCTTCTCCTGCACAGACCGTGAATATATTTGAATGTGAAGGAAAAAACGGATAACATCATCCCTGACTGCCTTTCTGATCTCTCACAATGGAGTTGAAACATTTTTTTTTTATGCTTGTTTTCTCAAATGTTAATTCACTAAATTATTTATTATAATCTAAATATATTTTCTGAAATAATTTGTAAAGCTATATTTTGTATGAACATAATATGGTGGGAATTATTGACCCTGTTGCCTCGTATTAACCACAAATTAATTCTTGTTGGTAATTAACTGGGTATGAAGGGAATTCTGTGTGCAATCATTCTTAATCATCATCTCCTATAGAAGAATAAATCAGTGAAGTGCCTCTTCATTCTAACCCGAACATCAGTGTCAGAAAATCCTGCTTCAGCTCAAACACTCTGAGAATGATTTCAAATTAAACTATGGAGTGCAACAGTCCCATCCACTTGGTTTTCAGGGGCTTTGGTTCCAGAAGTAGTTTAACCATTCATTTTTTTCCCATAGGGATTCCCATTATTTTACAGTTAGGCCATGTTATATGAACCAAACCAACCAACTTTAAAGTGAATTACAGCATTACAAACTACAAACTTCTTTGCAGAATCGTGAAAAATAAAGTTTTTCCCCAGAAAATTGTTTCAAAATATGTTGAAATAAATGTCTTCAACAACCTTAACAACCCTGTAGCTCACAGTAGGTCTATCTTCAACAGTTTATAGGTTATTGTTAAAAATCATGTATGTGATTTTTACTTTGGAACCAGACTGTTGCACTCTATTGCTCATATAATGTGGCCATGAGAGCTTGCACTCATTTAGTAAATTGCTTTGTTTGCAAATTGCTAATGGTAGGAAATAACCATTTGAGTAGGACCATTATGTCTTGATTAGCAAGTATTATTGCTGAGTCGGTGGCTCAAAAAGAGTGTTTGGCCCAATCAAACACTTAGCCACCTTTTTAAATTTACTGGCAATCAGAGTAATCAGCAGGAACTGCCTGATATTTGGGTTTTCTTTGCTGCAAAATCGCCTTTGTTTTTTTGTGTTTTTTTTTTATTATGCTGCACTCAAAGGTGTTTCTGCTGCTCACGCTGTTGCTCTAAAGTCTTTCACTGACTCAGTTAATGAATGCTTACATCAATGTTGAGGATTGCATTTTGGGAAACCACATTTCCAATTCACGCACTTAATTCAACTGGAAAACCCATGCAATAATCAGTTCACATTGTTTTTTAGAGAGTCACGCTGGAAATTGCCCCATTGTCTTGATTCCTGGGGACAGTTGACACCACTCAAGATGTAAATTATGAACAGTCTTTATCAGATAGTTATAACTGCTATCAGCTTTATGTCTAAAAAAGAGGATGAGAAAGAAATGGCCAATGGTTTTCATATTACAGCAGTTAAAAACTACAATACTCACAGTTTAGTTTGAGTTATCTTAGTAAAATATCTATTCAGTCTACTAGCACCAATTCCAGTTTGGCTCACTCAGTGAAAATTGAAACTCACTTCTCTATTAATCATGGTGATGTTTTATTGTTGTTTCTCTAACAGCTGCCGATGAGAGGGGTGTAACATTTTTCTAACCCTAGTTTCAAACTGACAAACTTGACATCATTATCAACTGATACAGACTTTTTCCTCTTAAACCGTTAAAAATCCCACACACATGAACATCTTTGTATCTCTGTAGATTATTTTGGCAAAAAAAAGACCCCATGAATTAAAATTGTTTGTTCTGTTTTAGCTTCGATCTGTATGCCGGTGTGCGCTTAAATTTAACTTTAAGCCCAAATGTACAATTTATAGGCTTTCACTTCTTGGAAAACAGACCAAAAAAATTTAATGATTTTTTTATCAACAACAAGCACCAAAAAAATCTTTATAGAGTGATAATGTTCCTCAAACCACTGTACCACTCTGTACTGTACCCACTCTGACTAGCAATAGCAAGAAGAAAATCAAGTTCACAAGGGATGAGCTCTTTAATATGCCCTAGTGCATATTGTAATGAGGAAATACTGTACACTTCCATTCAAAAGTTAAGGCAAGATTTAATTCATTTATTTTTTTTAATTAAGTCTCTAATGCTCACCAAGGCTGCATTTATTTGATCAAAATACAGTAATATTGTGAAATATTAGTACAATTTAAAATAATATTATAATTATATTATAATATAATTCAAAATGATTAATTTATTCCTGTGATGGGAAAATTCAGTGGCCATTACTCATTTGTAACATATAAATGTCTTTACTGTCACTTTTGATTCAGTTGAATGTGTCCTTGCTAAATAAAAGTATTAAAAATTTCTTTAAAAAAAATAAACAAAATTCACTGACCTGAAATTTTAGGAAGAGTAGTACCATCAACTGCAGGACAAAAAACTGCACTGGTCAAGGGACATTTCATGGGGGTCTTTAACCACACCAGCATCTTCATCGCTCGTTGGAACATGTTTGTCAGTAGGCAGTGATGTTGTATGTTTGTATAGAGTCATGAACTGTTTCTATCCGTGATATAAAAAGAACCATAATTAAATAACAAACAAAACTTGATAGCAAACTAGCTGTATTGAGACAAATATGATATTGTCAGTACATCAATGTCTGAACTCCAGTCACCATCTTATTTTCTTCATTTTTCTAATGTTGAAGTTTGCACTAAAGGCACAAATAAAATTTAGAATTCTTTAATTAATTTTTTATTCATTGCAGTGTGAATGTATCTTTGACAACCTGAGTTATAGAGTGTATAAGTGGGTAAAATGAAATGGATGGTTTTGCATGGTTGTTTAATTGTTCAAGTGATTTAAGCTGTTATGCATGTATAGATGTGGTTCAACTACATAATTCTACAGCGCACGATTTTATTTGCATAATTTGGTGATGGGGATGGGTGATTTGTAAGTAGTGGCACATTTCCTAAAAATGCTCTGTATGTAATTGTCTTTTTTTTCCCACTCTCATCATTTTCTGTCTTTCTCACCGATGTGTCAACAAAACCAGGTTTAAATTTAAAGAAGGTAGTTTTATCCAAAAAGGGGGAAAAATTGCTGAAAATTTACTCACCACCGGTCAGGCCATCCAAGAATATCGTTGAGTAATGTTACATCTTTTCAAATCTATTACATCACTTACTCACCAATGCAGTGAATGGTTGCCGTCAGAATCAACGAGTCCAAACAGCTGATAAAAAACATCACAATAATCCACAAGTAATCCGCACGACTCCAATCAATTCATCAGTCCATCAGTTATCGTCTTGTTGAAGAGGGGGGGAAAAAGCAGCGTGTTTGTAATAAACAAATGCACTTGGAAATTTTTTACTTCAAGCTGTTGCTTCTGAGTCCTATATCTGAAATATTGCTTTCTCCAGTGAAAAACTCATCTTGCCGGAAATAGAAAGAGAAATATGCACAGATAAGCACTGGTTTAACGGAAAACAGATTGTAAACAAATATGTTGGTTGATTTTGGATGTGAGAGAGAACAACGGAATGAATTCCTTCATTGGAGGACTCATTATTATGGATTTTAAACTGCTATTTTGATCCGAAGTGAGAGTTTAAAGTTAAAACGCCTTAATGCTGGACATTTATTCTTACAAAACATGCTTTTTGCTTGACCAAGATGTTAATTTATGGACTGGACTTGTGGATTGATGGTTTTTATCAGCTGTTTGAACGCTCTTGCTGACAGGCACCCATTCACTGCAGAGGATCCATTGGTGAGCACCGTGAGTATATGATACAATCTTGGATGAGGTACAATTTGCAGACTAATTTTCAATTTTGGGGGGTGGACTATTCCTTTCAAGTGTGCAGGGAGATAAACGTTACACAACAACCATTAAAACGACTGCCAGTAAGGACTTGTTGACTGATCATTTGATTTTTCCACAAGCTGTTAACCTAACAGATATTGTCAAATAGCTTGTTTGGACCAGTTAGATCTGCCACAATATATTAAGTTTCACCAATTAAATTATTCAGCTCCTTTATTCATCTGCTTTTTATTTGACAAAGAGATATTGTGTGTCCAACCCATATGAGGTTTTATATACAGGATCCAAGGCGACATCTCCAGGGGTGGTATTAGACGATGATGTGTGAGCATATAAAGCTGTATATATTGTTAGTCGTTCGCCCTCATTGACGATGGGAAAAAAAAATTGATTTGCAGCAACCAGAACAGGCCTTACCTGCTGGAATCAACAGGCTGTCTGGGCAACTTATCAGATGTAATGGACTGCACTGTTGAGGCCCCTAACGGCCAGTGAAACATACAAGGAGCTGGAAAAGCGCTGGGAGCCGGCGAGTGTCTGTGGACATTTGGTGTGTCGACTTCTTACTGGAAGAGGTATAGTCAAATTATAGTGACATTGTGCCGACATATCAAAATCACCTGATTCGCAATCCTTCCCAGTTGGGTTTTAAACCCTGTAGACAGCCTGAAGTGTATTGAAATAATATTCGCAACCAAGAAAAAAAATTTATTGTTTGTGTAATTAAATATCATCTTCCTGAGATATATAATTGGGGAGACAAGTAGAGTTACGATATTTACATGCATTTTAAGTCTTCCACTATGCTGTTATAGGTATTTACATTATAAGCCATTGAGAATTTCATTAATAAAAAAAAAAATTCATAAAGAATAAACATGATGTATGGCTATTTAAATAAAAGCTAAGTCTGTTTCCTATCCAGGTAAGTGTTATCTTGAATAGTGATTACACAATATGAAAAGTTATTCTTACATTTACTTTATAAAAAATCAGTTAGAGTTCCAGCACAACAAACACATGTACCACAACCTGAACTCTAGTTTTTTGCTCAAAACATATACTGTAAACTATCAATCAGACGACCAAAGGTATGTAGTAGATTTATAGGCATAACAGCATTTTCAGCAAAGTTTTGAATACATAAGTAACTTAGAGGGTCTTATTACCATTTAAATAATTAAATATCACGTATGATACAGCTGGCTTTTAAGGTAAAGTTAATTGTAAGTATTACGTTGCAGTGCTTGGTTTGTAATTATTTTGAGACAAGGTACTAACTCAAGTGTATTGTGGGGATTCCTCTGTTTCAGCTGTCTACGCCACAGAAGGTGTCCCATCCCAGAGCGAGCTCATGGATGTGGAGTCAGAAGAAGAACTGGATGTCCGCGAGAGAGAAGGAGACTGTTATCAGCACCATAGCAAAGATGAAAAAGGCCTACTGTTCTAAGCTCGAGGGTATGGGCCGGGAAAATACAGACTTAAGCAGATGTAAATGATGCATTTGTATGTATTTGGAGAGTGCTGAGTCTTGGTGTGTGGGTGGCTGGTTTTAGTGTGAGGTCCCCATGGAGGCAGAGCAGATAGTTTTGGAGGAGCTGGAATAAAGAGCTGCAGCAGCAGGGAGAGGATCACGAGGTTCATCGCGCTCTCGCCACAGAGGAAAGCACCAAGCCACCGGGAGACATTATCCAGCATCTCTGGAAATATTATTGTTTTTTATCATACACAATGCCATCCTGATATTTATAAGTGAATTTTTATGTTTTGTTTTGCAGCCAAAGCCATGTCTGAGTGCTAAAAAGTGGAGAAGCTTTCTTGGAAACCCAAAGATCATTTTGTGTGTGTGTGTGTGTGTTTTTCAGGTTCTCTGATGTTTATAACTTTTTATATGTGAGATTGGTTTTATTAATTTGACTGGTGAGCACTTTGAAAGTTAAACTTTCAGTTACACTTTGACATAGTTGACAGAAACTCTGTTTAATTTAGCAGTGACGTTATTTTTATCACCATGTAATAGTGATTCAACTTTGAAGTGTTGTGTATTAGTATAACAATATGCCATTTTATTTCAATTGATTTCATTTCAGAAAAACTGTCATCTTAACAGTATTGATTAATCATTAAAAAGTCATCATTGGCATATGCAGACTGACAATAGGCCTTAGAATATAAGTTATTTCCTGTCTATTAACACATAATAAGAGGTTAGGTATACCATTATTCATTTGTTATATTGCCTTTTCATATCCGTTTGTAGAACAAACTTTTTCGTTTTATAAGTCTTGACTCTTTACTTCTATATTTTCACACACTAAAAGTGACACTGTCTGCAAATTCCGGTACCCGTCCTCAGTTTCCGTGAGATAGTCTTCAGTAGTTCAGTGAAAGACTGTCACTCTGCTTCACCGACACCCGCCAATTTATTTGAAATTCATAAGGGTGAGTACTGTTAGACTGAGACCGGAGCGTGACGTCTTGTAATGAAACTATGCCTTTTTGATTCTGTAGAGAAGCAAAAACCGTTCTCAAACAAGACCAGGGGCAAGTCCAAATAACCCTGTGACAACAGACAGTAATTTAATCATTTAAAATCGACAAACCAACAATTTTCCAAATTTTAACAGAAATGCAACTAAATGATGCCTCTCACTCTCCAGTAGTATTCTCCGACCCTCTTCTCTATCTACTCTGGGAACAAATTTTAGGAGAGTACAACGTAGAATAGCCAACAAACGCCAATTTATGTGGATTTATTAACAAATGCCATGGGTTTAAAGTTCTTTTTCTTGTCCTCCTTTTGAGGAAGTCCTGTGTGTGTGACCTGTTTTCTTGAGCTCTGTGTTGGATGAAGGCGTTTCCCTCCTCCTCGCACTCGTGTGTGTTCTGAAATGGTTGTAGAGGGGCCCTTCAGAAATTCTGAACTTAGGGGACCTTCTCGGAACACCACGACCAGCGCCTCGCACCTCTCGGCAGGGCGGGTCGGGCTGTGAAGAGGAAGAAACAGCAGGTTCCACCAAACCAAAATCCACAACAGACTCGGGTGTTCATTACAGTATAATCTCAGTCATAGGCAAAGCTTACCCAGGACGTCATTTCAACAATACGCTATCCCGCATCACGCTGATCAAACACTTCATGGCCAACCTGCAGCGCTTGTAATAGGGAGCTATGACCCTCACTCAGACCCCAGCCCACGGTGTCTCCTGTTCCTCAATGATAACCTAACTTCCCATCAGAAGACCCCTGAGGATACTGGTGCCTCGAGCTCATGCATTAAATCATTCACGATCCTCTGCACCTCTACAGACACAACGATCCAACATATACCACCCTCTGCAATTACACAGAGTACAACTCCAGGCTATCAGTATTTGCCCATGATTCACAATGTAGGCGGATACAGCAGCATTGATAGTACTTGCACAATTTTACCTAGAATATTAAAATGTCTGGTTTATGAGAGTATATCGTTAAAGATAAGACAGTGGATTAAAGGTGCTCATGTATATTTTAACCAAGTGTAGATTTGCAATTGTGACCTTGTTCCTATGTGCTCAAAAGGTAAATGACAGGATATTACCAGTGGTTGCGCTTTAAAGGTCAGAGCAATAGTTACCTGACTGGTGATCACTGTACGGAACAAAATATGTGGCGTACATGAGTGTCATCTGATCTTGAGTAAAATCCCATCTCCACACAAACCGGGGGTTTTTGGACAGTGTCCTCATTCAACACAAGTAGGGAGGTTGCTGGCTCAGCAACCCCTTCACTCTCGAGCCCTTAGAGACTCACCGCTGCGGAAAATGGGACGTCCCACTTGTGATCGCCCGAAATAAACAAGACGTCCAGTGTGCTCTTTCTGTTCCTGTCAGGACATGAAAACATAATAATATCAAGCAAGAAATGTGTGAAAATGGGGGTTAAATGTTCAGAACATTAGCATAATTGTCCCTGAACATCACAACAAATTAGTATTAATAGACTCAGAAAAGCACTTGCTAACCCAGGTTCCTGCTCCCATCAGCCTACAAACAAGCACCTTCTGCTTCCGTTCCGTCGGTCCATAAATTTTGCTGATCCCCATTGTATAGTCTCTAGTCCTGCCAGTAAAGGTCGACAGAGATTCAGTTCAGTCAATTAGCTTCCGTTCAGGCCCATATATATGTGGTATATCTATATCTTCATATATCTATCCGCACCTCCATTTCCCATATAAACTA